>NC_084629.1:30399331-30426831 GCF_033978795.1 Nerophis ophidion | reverse complement strand
GAGACAATCAATCATTTTTGACATCCTGAGAAAGCTTTATATGGAATAAGTTCTGCTTCTTCCTACTCCTCTTCGGAAATGTCAAATTGTGCAAATTTAATCATTTAATTTTATCTGTTACTTTGTTAAACATGTCCAAACCCCAGGAAGTGAACAAAGAGTAATTTTTGATAAACGGAGAAAGATTTACATTAAGTAAACTCTGCTACTTCCTACTCCTTTTCGGATAATTTGAATTGTGCAACTCGAACTGAATTGTATTGTTATTTTTATTTAACCTTGTTAAACATTTTTGAAACAGAGAAAGTGTTGAGACAATCCATCATTTTTGACATCCTGAGAAAGCTTTATATCAAATAAGTTATGCTTCTTCCTACTCCTCTTCGGAAATGTTAAATTGTGCAAATTTAATCAAGTAATTGTATCTGTTACTTTGTTAAACATGTCCAAACCACAGGAAGTGAACCCAGAGTAATTTTTTATATACAGAGAATGATTTAAATTAAATAAACTCTGCTACTTCCTACTCCTTTTCGGACATTTTGAATTGTGCATTTCTAACTGAATTTTAATTTATTTTTTTTAATTAACTTTGGTAAACATGATTGAAACACAGAAAGTGACAAGACAATCAATCATGTTTCACATACTGAGAAAGCTTTAGATAAAATATCAATCAATCAATCAATGTTTACTTATATAGCCCTAAATCACTAGTGTCTCAAAGGGCTGCACAAACCACCACGACATCCTCGGTAGGCCCACATATGCTCTGCTTCTTCCTGCTCCTCTTCGGAAATGTCTAATTGTGCAAATTTAATCATTTAATTTTATCTGTTACTTTGTTAAACATGTCCAAACCCCAGGAAGCGAACAAAGAGTAATTTTTGATGTACGGAGAAAGATTTGAATTGAATAAACTCTGCTACTTCCTACTCCTTTTCGGACATTTTGAATTGTGCAACTCAAACTGAATTTTATTTTTTATATAACTTTGGTAAACATGTTTGAGACACAGAAATCATAGAATCATTTTTCGACATCCTGAGAAAGCTTTATATGGAATAAGTTATGCTTCTTCCTACTCCTCTTCGAAAATGTCAAATCGTGCAAATTTAATCATTTAATTTTATCTGTTACTTTGTTAAACATGTCCAAACCTCAGGAAGTGAACAAAGAGTCATTTTTGATAAACGGAGACAGATTTACATTAAGTAAACTCTGCTACATTCTACTCGTTTTCGGATATTTTGAATTGTGCAACTCTAACTGAACTTTATTGTTATTTTTATTTTACAGAGGAAGTGATGAGAATCAATAATTTTTGACATCCTGAGAAATCTTCATATCGAATAAGTTATGCTTCTTCCTACTCCTCTTCGGAAATGTTAAATTGTGCAAATTTAATCAAGTAATTGTGCAATTCTAACTGAATTTTAATTTAATTTTTTTATTTAAGTTTTTTAGACATGTTTGAAACACAGAATGTGACAAGACAATCAATCATGTTTGACATACTTTAGATTAAATAAGCTCTGCTTCTTCCTGCTCCTCTTCAGAAATGTCTAATTGTGCAAATTTTCTCTTGTAATTTTATCTCTTACTTTTTTTAAACATGCCCAGACCCCAGGAAGCGAACAAAGAGTAATTTTTGATATACGGAGAAATATTTGAATTGAATAAACTCTGCTACTTCCTACTCCTTTTCAGACATTTTGATTTGTGCAACTCTAACTGAATTTTATATATTTTTTAACTTTGTTAAACATGTTTGAAACACAGAAAGTGACGAGACAATCAATGATTTTTGACATCCTGAGAAAGCTTTATATCGAATAAGTTCTGCTTCTTCCTACTCCTCTTCGGAAATGTCAAATTGTGCAAATTTGATCATGTAATTTTATCTGTTACTTTGTTAAACATGCCCGAAACAAAAAAAAACAACATTCATTTTTTTTGTATGGAGGAAGATTTTAATAAAAAAAAACTCTGCTACTCCCGACTCCTTTTCAAACATTTTTATTTTTGAAACACTAACTGAATTTTAATTTTAATTTAACTTTGGTAAACATGTTTGAAACGGAGAAAGTGATGAGACAATTAATCATTTTTGACATACTGAGAAAGCTTGAGATTGAATAAACTCTGCTTCTTCCTACTCCTCTTTGGACATGTCTAATTGAGCAAATGTAATCATGTAATTTAATCTGCTACTTTATTAAACATGTCCGAAACACAGGAAATGAACAAAGAGTCATTTTTTTATATATATGTCGGAAGATTTTGATTAAATAAACTCTGCTACTTCCTACTCCTTTTTGGACATTATGATTTGTGCAACTATAACTGAATTTAATTTTTTTAATTTAACTTTGTTAAACATGTTTGAAACGGAGAAAGTGATGTTACAATCAATCATTTTTGACATGCCGAGAAATCTTTAAATTGAATAGGCTCTGCTTCTTCCTACTCCTCTTTGAACATGTTAAAATGTGCAACTCTAACCGAAGGCCTTTTTTGATGTGTCTATATTATTTTGTTAAACATTTTTGGATCACAGGAAGTCGCCAAACAATCAGTCATGTTTGATATGGAGAGAAGGTGTAAAATGGAAAAATCTCTGCTTCTTCCTACTCTTTGAACGTGTTAAATTGTGCGACTCTAATCGAGGTTCTTTTTTAATTAATCTATATTACTTTGTTAAATGTGTTTGAAACACAGGAAGTGACCAAACAAATAGTCATGTTTGATATACGGAGAAGGTGTAAAATGGATGAAAGCTCTGCTTCTTCCTACTCCTCTTCGAACAGGTTAAATCGTGCAACTCTAATCGAGGGCCTTTTTGGATGTATCTACATTATTTGTTAAATATGTTTGAAACCCAGGAAGTGACCAAACAGTCAGTCATGTTTGATATAGGGAGAAAATGTAAAATGGAAAAAGCTGTGCTCCTTTCTACTCCTCTTCAAACATGTTAAATTATACAACTCTAATCTGTTTCTTATTTTATTTTATTTATCCATACTATTTTGTAAAGCTGTTTGAAACACAAGAAGTGACCAAACAATCAGTCCTTTCTGATATAGGGAGAAGGTGTAAAATTTCTTCCTACTTCTCTTCGAAAATGTTAAATTGAGCAACTCGAATTGAGGGCCTTTTTTAATTTATCTATATTACTTCGTTAAATGTGTTTGAAGTGACCAAAGAATTAGTAATTTTTGATATACGGAAAAGGTGTATAATGGAAAAACCTCAGCTTCTTCTGACTCCTCTTCATACATGTTAAATTGTGCAACTCTAATCGGGTTTTTTTAAATTATATTTATGTACATTATTTTGTAAAGATGTTTGAAACACAGGAAGTGACCAAACAGTCATTTTTGAGATATATGGAGAAGGTGTAAAATGGATAAAAGCTCTGCTTCTTTCTACTTCTCTTCAAACATGTTAGATTGTGCAATTCTAATCAAGGGTTTTTTATTTATTTATTGATATTACTTCGTTAAATGTGTTTGAAACACAGGAAGTGACCAAAGAATTTGTCATTTTTGATTTTGATATACCATGTTCAATATAAGGGTGTCCATATGTGCACTTGGCACCAGGACACCCTAGGCCGCAGTTCCATCATCGACTTTGTAGTTGTGTCATCGGCTTTGCGGCCTCATGTTTTGGAACCTCGGGTGATGAGAGGGGCGGAGCTTTCTACCGATCACCACCTGGTGGTGAGTTGGCTGCGATGGTGGGGGAGGATGCCGGACAGACCTGGGAGGCCCAAACGCATTGTGAGGGTTTGCTGGGAACGTCTGGCAGAGTCTCCTGTCAGAGAGAGTTTCAATTTCCACCTCCGGAAGAACTTTGAACATGTCACGAGGGAGGTGCTGGACATTGAGTCCGAGTGGACCATGTTCCGCACCTCTATTGTCGAGGCGGCTGTTTGGAGTTGTTGCCGCAAGGTAGTTGGTGCCTGTCGTGGCGGTAATCTTCAAACCCGTTGGTAGGAGGCCGTCAAACTGAAGAAGGAGTCCTATTGGGTTCTTTTGGCTAATCGGACTCCAAAGGCAGTGGACGGGTACCGACAGGCCAAGCGGTGTGCAGCTTCAGTGGTCGCGGAGGCAAAAACTTGGACATGGGCGGAGGCGGAAAAGCCATGGAAAACGACTTCTGGACGGCTTCGAAGCGATTCTGGACCACCATCCGCCGCCTCAGGAAGGGGAAGCAGTGAACTATCAACACCGTGTATGGTGCGGATGGTAATCTGCTGACTTCGACTGTGGATGTTGTGTATCGGTGGAAGAAATACTTCGAAGACCTCCTCAATCCTACCAACACGTCTTCCTATGAGGAAGCAGTGCCTGGGGAATATGTGGTGGGCTCTCCTATTTTTGGGTCTGAGGTTGCCGAGGTAGTTAACAAGCTCCTCGGTGGCAAGTATCCAGAGCCTTAAGGCTCTGGATGCTGTGGGGCTGTCTTGGTTGACAAGACTCTGCAGCATCGCGTGGACATCGGGGGCGGTACCTCTGGATTGGCAGACCGGGGTGGTGGTCCCTCTCTTTAAGAAGGGGGACCGGAGGGTGTGTTCCAACTATCGTGGGATCACACTCCTCAGCCTTACTGGTAAGGTTTATTCAGGTGTACTGGAGAGGAGGCTAGGCCGGATAGTCGAACCTCGGATTCAGGAGGAACAGTTAGGTTTTCGTCCTGGTCGTGGAACTGTGGACCAGCTCTATACTCTCGGCAGGGTTCTTGAGGGTGCATGGGAGTTTGCCCAACCAGTCTACATGTGCTTTGTGGACTTGAAGAAGGCATTCGACCGTGACCCTCGGGATGTCCTGTGGGGAGTGCTCAGAGAGTACAGGGTACCGGACTGTGATTGTGGCGGTCCGCTCCCTGTATGATCAGTGCCAGAGCTTGGTCTGCATTGCCGGCAGTAAGTCGGACACGTTTCCAGTGAGGGTTGGACTCAGCCAAGGCTGTCCTTTGTCACCGATTCTGTTCTTAACCTTTATGGACAGAATTTCTAGGCGCAGTCAGGGCGTTGAGGGGTTCCGGTTTGGTGGCCGCGGGATTAGGTCTCTGCTTTTTGCAGATGATGTGGTCCTGACGGCTTCAACTGACCGGGAATTTCAGCTCTCACTAGATCGGTTCGCAGCCGAGTGTGAAGCGACCGGAATGAGAATCAGCACCTCCAAGTCCGTGTCCATGATTCTTGCCCGGAAAAGGGTGGAGTGCCATCTCCGAGTTGGGGAGGAGACCCTGCCCCAAGTGGAGGAGTTCAAGTACCTAGGAGTCTTGCTCATGAGTGGGGAAAGAGTGGATCATGAGATCGACAGGCAGATCTTCAGTAATGCGGACATTGGTACTGATCCATTGTGGTGAAGAAGGATCTGAGCCAGAGGGCAAATCTCTCAATTTACCGGTCGATCTACGTTCCCATCCTCACCTATGGTCATAAGCTTTGGGTTATGACCGAAAGGATAAGATCACGGGTACAAGCGGCCGAAATGAGTTTCTTCCGCCGGGTGGCGGGGCTCTCCCTTAGAGATAGGGTGAGAAGGTCTGTCATCCGGGAGGAACTCAAAGTAAAGCCGCTGCTCCTCTACATCGAGAGGAGCCTGATGAGGTGGTTCGGGCATCTGGTCAGGATGCCACCCGAACGCCTCCCTAGAGAGGTCTTTAGGGCCGGTAGGAGGCCACGGGGAAGACCCAGGACACGTTGGGAAGACTATGTCTCCCGGCTGGCCTGGGAACGCCTCGGGATCCCCCGGGAAGAGCTGGACGAAGTGGCTGGAGAGAGGGAAGTCTGGGCTTCTCTGCTTAGGCTGCTGTACCCGCGACCCGACCTCGGATAAGCGGAAGAAGATGGATGGATAGATGGATGGATATACGGAGAAGGTGTATAATGGAAAAATCTCTGCTTCTTCCGACTCCTCTTCGAACATGTTAAATTGTGCAACTCTAATTGTTTAAAAAAAAAAAATGTTAATTATGTATATTATTTTGTAAAGATGTTTGAATCACAGGAAGTGACCAAACAATCAGTCCTTTTTGATATACAGAGAGGGTATAAAATTGAAAAAGCTCTGCTTCTTCCCACTCCTCTTCGAACATGTTAAATTGTGCAACTCTAATTGAGTTTTTTTTTATTTTATTTATCCATATTATTTTGAAAATATATTTGAAACACAGGAAGTGACCAAACAATCAGTCATGTTTGAGGTACGGAGAAGGTGTAACATGGATAAAAGCTCTACTTCTTTCTACTCCTCTCCGAACACCTCTTCAAAACCTCTTCTTTTTTAATGTATCTATATTACTTTGTTAAACGTGTTTGAAACACTGGAAGTGACCAAACAATCAGACCTTTTTGATATACGGAGAAGATGTAAAATTGAAAAAGCTGTGATTCTTCCCACTCCTCTTTGAACATGTTAAATTGTGCAACTCTAATCGATGGCCTTTTTTAATTTATCTATTCTACTTTGTTAATCATTTCTGAAACATAGGATGTCACCAAACAATCAGTCATGTTTGATATAAGGAGAAGGTGCAAAATGGAAAAAGCTCTAATTTTTCCTACTCCTCTTCAGACATGTTAAATTGTGCAACTCTAAACCAGGGGCTTGTTTAATGTATCTGTAGTTTTTTGTCAAACATGCTTGAAACACAGGAAGTGACTAAACAATCAGTCATGTTTGATATACGGAGAAGCTGTAAAATGGAAAAAGCTCTGCTTCTTCCTACTCCCGTTTAAATATGTTAAATAGTGCAACTCTAATCCAGGGCCTTTTTTAATTTATTTATATTATTTTGTTAAACATGTTTGAAACACAGGAAGTGACCAAACAATCAGTCATGTTTGATACACGGAGCAGGTGTAAAATTGAAAAAGCTGTGCTTCTTCCTACTCCTCTTCGAACATTTTAAATTGTGCAATTCTAATCGAGGGCGTTTTTTTAATTATTCTGTAATACTTTGTTGATCATTTCTGAAACACAGGAAGTGACCAAACAATCAGTCAAGTTTGATATACAGAGAAGGTGTAAAATGGAAAAAGCTCTGCTTCTTCCTACTCCTCTTCGAACATGTTAAACTGTGCAACTCTAATCGAGGGCCATTTCTAATATATCTACTATTTTGTTAAATATTTTTGTATCACAGGAATCGACCAAACAATCAGTCATGTTTGATATACAGTGGGGCAAAAAAGTATTTAGTCAGCCACCAATTGTGCAAGTTCTCCCACTTAAAATGATGACAGAGGTCTGTAATTTTCATCATAGGTACACTTCAACTGTGAGAGACAGAATGTGAAAAAAAATCCAGGAATTCACATTGTAGGAATTTTCAAGAATTTATTTGTAATTTATGGTGGAAAATAAGTATTTGGTCAACCATACAAAACTCTCAATGATGGAAGGAGGTTTTGGCTCAAAATCTCACGATACATGGTCCCATTCATTCTTTCCTTAACTCGGATCAATCATCCTGTCCCCTTAGCAGAAAAACAGCCCCAAAGCATGATGTTTCCACCCCCATGCTTCACAGTAGGTGTGGTGTTCTTGGGATGCAACTCAGTATTCTTTTTCCTCCAAACGCGACGAGTTGAGTTTGAAACAAAATAGATGCGTGGATGATACAGCAGAGGATTGGGAGAATGTCATGTGGTCAGATGAAACCAAAATAGAACTTTTTGGTATAAACTCAACTCGTCGTGTTTGGAGGAAGAAGAATACTGAGTTCTCTTTCGATGATTTCATGTTGTAGATGGGAAAATGCATTTTTAGACAATACGATTTGCCTGAGCGGCTAGGAGACACCGAGAGTAACAAGTGGTAGAAAATGGATTAGAAAGGACATTATTAAAAAATAATAATTAAAAAAACAAAATCTAAACTTTTCTAACTTGGGACTTACCACGGGCCGGATTTTGGACGCTGGCGGGCCATAGTTTGGGGACTGCTGCTATAAACGATACCCAGGTGTTACCATCTTCACAGGCAACAGCTAAAGATTGGTGATGTTTTTGATTATTAGTAAGGAAAAAAAAAATATATATATATATACAGTGGGGCAAAAAAGTATTTAGTCAGCCACCGATTGTGCAAGTTCTCCCACTTAAAATGATGACAGAGGTCTGTAATTTTCATCATAGGTACACTTCAACTGTGAGAGACAGAATGTGAAAAAAAATCCAGGAATTCACATTGTAGGAATTTTAAAGAATATATTTATAAATTATGGTGGAAAATAAGTATTTGGTCAGCCATTCAAATCTCTCCGATGGAAGTAGGTTTTGGCTCAAAATCTCACGATACATGGCCCCATTCCTTCTTTCCTTAACACGGATCAATCGTCCTGTCCCCTTAGCAGAAAAAACAGCCCCAAAGCATGATGTTTCCACCCCCATGCTTCACAGTAGTTAAGGTGTTTCTTGGGAAGCAACTCAGTATTCTTCTTCCTCCAAACACGACGAGTTGAGTTTATACCAAAAAGTTCTATTTTGGTTTCATATGACCACATGACATTCTCCCAATCCTCTGCTGTATCATCCATGTATCCATTTAGGTATAAACTCAACTCGTCGTGTTTGGTGGAAGAAGAATACTGAGTTGCATCCCAAGAACACCACACCTACTGTGAAGCATGGTGGTGGAAACATCATACTTTGGGGCTGTTTTTCTGCTAAGGTGACAGGACGATTGATCCGTGTTAAGGAAAGAATGAATGGGGCCATGTATCGTGAGATTTTGAGCCAAAACCTCCTTCCATCAGTGAGAGCTTTGAATGGTTGACCAAATACTTATTTTCCACCATAATTTACAAATAAATTCTTGAAAATTCCTACAATGTGAATTCCTGGATTTTTTTTCACATTCTGTCTCTCACAGTTGAAGTGTACCTATGATGAAAATTACAGACCTCTGTCATCATTTTAAGTGGGAGAACTTGCACAATCGGTGGCGGACTAAATACTTTTGTGCCCCACTGTATACAGAGAAGGTGTAAAATGCATGAAAGCTCTGCTTCTTCCTACTCATGTTCAAACATTAAATTGTGCAACTCTAATTGAAGTTCCTATTTAATTGATCTATATTACTTTGTTAATCGTTTCTGAAACACAGGAAATGACCAAACAATCACTCATGTTTGATATACGGTGTAAAATGGAAAAAAGCTCTGCTTCTTCCCACTCCTCTTTGCACATGTCTAATTGTACAACTTGGGAGTTGTGTAAATTGTTAAGCAATCAAGACTATAATGATTCCTCGGCGGAGGTCGGTGTTAATTGGGGGTCAAACGGCATTAGAGGGTGTGATGGATACGCGATGCGAGCGACTAATCCTCCATCCTGTGTTGCGGTGGAAGAGATGCAGCCTGCGATCCTCACACAGATGTTCTTGGCTCCTGTTTCCTCTTTGGAGGACTAATCCACACACACACCAACCCTCCCTTTTGGATTTAAAGGAACTCAGCTTGGCAACGCGGTGGCCTTCCATTCCAGTCATTCTGCGCGGCCAAGTGGCTGTGCCTGCAAACACTGTGGGGAAAAGTCTTTCTTTCTGTAGCGCCTCCAAGGTGCGCCCAAAGCAAAATGTTCCATATTATGAAAACCACGGCGCGTGACACAGGCGGCGAGATGAGATGAATTCAATCATTTGTCAGGAGACCGCCAGTACAGTAACCATCATCCGAAAAAAAAAAAAAAAAGAGGCGACCAGAATTTGGCCACAGCTGTGGTTGAAATAAAAAAGAGCCAAAGACCAATATAAAAGTTTTTAAAGAGCACATCCAAGGATATTGTGGCCATATTTATGGCCGCTCGAATAGATTTTACATGCCCTTGGTAGTCAACTTTAGATGACCTCTGAACATGACCGCTTTTTAATGTTAACAAACTCCTTTCCAAAGAAAAGTTAACAAGACATGATATGCTGCTTCTGGAAATGTTAGCTTTGATGCACACAAACGTGTTCATGTGTTATTGTTGTGCGCAACCATGAAGTGTTTTTGAAAGGAGGGGTGGGCAATATCGCAAATTTGGGTATTGATACCGATCCGATACCGGCCAGTATCGCCGATACCGGAAGTGTCGTCATCTGATGGGGGGGGAACTTTGGGGTATCGATACTTTTGAAAAACAAATTAGTACTTTTGTCTTTATTAATTGATTAGATTAGATTAGATTAGTACGTCTGCCTCACAATACGAAGTTCCTGCAGTCCTGGGTTCAAATCCAGGCTTGGGATCTTTCTGTGTGGAGTTTGCATGTTCTCCCCGTGAATGCGTGGGTTCCCTCTGGGTACTCCGGCTTCCTCCCACTTCCAAAGACATGCACCTGGGGATAGGTTGATTGGCAACACTAAATGGTCCCTAGTGTGTGAATGTGAGTGTGAATGTTGTCTTTCTATCTGTGTTGGTCCTGCGGTGAGGTGGCGACTTGTCCAGGGTGTACCCTGCCTTCCGCCCGATTGTAGCTGAGATAGGCGCCAGCGCCCCCGCGACCCCGAAAGGGAATAAGCGGTAGAAAATGGATGGATGGATTAGATTAGATTAGATAGTACATTATTAATTCCCTCAGTAGAGTTCCTTCAGGAAAATTACAATTTTCAGCACAATCCCATTCAAAGTCGGACAAATATTACAGGGAGACAGAACAGGATCGCTGACGGGTCTGCCGGCTTCCAGCGGCCCTTACAAAAACGATGAGATACAGGTAAATGGGGGGGGGAATGGGAGAAATAAATAGAAGATTAAAATAAAATAAAAAAATAGGTCTTAGCCTGGACCCTGGAGAGGGGGTGCAGACTGAGGCCAAGGGAAAAAAACAACACATAGCCATAGTACAAATCCCTCTCTCATGTGTGTAAGAGGGAAACATCAAACATCAAAGAACACAGACGACATGAAAGACGTTAAAGCAGCACATACAACCTGCCACTTCTACATACAGCTATGAATAAAAAGTAAAAGAAACATATCCACTGTGGTGGCCTCTGCGGTGTTCCACGCCATCGTCCGCTAGGGTGGAGGGAGCATGGCCAGAGACAGGAGCAGACCCAACAAAATAACCAAGAGAGCCGACTCCACTCTCGGCCAGTGTCCAGTCCGCATGGATGAGCGAGGATACGTCCAAGGTGACTGAGGTGTCCGACACCTGCTCACCCAGCCAAGACACCGCGAAGCCTCTCCGTCCCGGCGCTCAGTGCTAGCTCCGCAGCCCTGTCCCCTCATCCGCATCTCCTCCAGTCCCTCCAAACCGACTTCGGTGTGGCAGACACCCAGCAGCTGGTCTCCATGGACAAACGGCTCCCGGGAGGCAGATCCAGAAGTCCACAAAAAAAGCACCACAGAGGTCACGAAAGTGCCACCCCTTGTCACACAGTCCCAAAGGGTCCCGGACCAAAAGGCAAAAAGATATAATAACACATGAAAACAACAGGGAAACATAAAAGGATGACACAAGAGCACATAGCTCCTGCCAACATATAATAATAATACAACACAGGACAATGATTTAAGTCAAAAAATAAAATATTTATTACAAAAGTAATAACAATTGCAATAAAGCAAATAAGGTGCGAACAACTACTGAACCTGGCTTGTGGCCTCAAAACACACAAACACTTAAGGTAAATAACAAAACTCTAGTGATTGAACAAAGTTGTAAACATGAACACAAAACAAAAGAACTGAGAAATTCAAATACAAAAGTAATATCAATTACAATAAGTAAGTAGTGCAAATAAGGTGAAAACAAATACTGAATTTGGCTGGTCGCCTCACAACACACAAGAACTTAAGTAAAAAAGAAAACACTAGTTATTAAACAGTTGTAAAAATGAGCACAAAACAAAAGAACTGAGAAATTCTTATCGTTATTTTAGTGCAATAAAATACTTCACAGTTTACAACCAAGACATTAAGTCGCACTGGAAACGCACGCGTGTGTGTGTGTGTGCGTGTCCGAGTGAACCTCGGAGCGAATTATACTGATGTGTGTGCGCCAACGCACAAAGCGTCATGTTAATTGTATTTATTTTATTTTATTTTGGGTTGAAGATGAATTTTTAAAGTATTTTTAAATGTCGTTCGCGACCCATCACTAGGGAGGAGGGTGGAGCGGTGAGGAGCGCTGCGCTGTCATTTTTTTTTAAAATCTGAGTGATTCGCTTAATTTGGTGAAGTATCAATACCATCACGCCAGTATTGATACGACACCGATACTCACCAAGTATCGATACGCCCAGCCCTATTTGAAAGGAAACAAATTGTAACTTACGTCTTTATTGGTCAGTGAAACTACGGAAAAAAATACTTTTCTTTTACTATTTTCACAGAAAACTCGGATGCAGCTAAACGGAAAATCTGGACATGAAGTTGTTTTTCACGATACACACAACGGCTCAAAAAATTAAATACACTATGTTGCCAGAAGTATTGGGCCACACATCCAAATGATCGGAATCAATTGTCCTAATCACAGGTGTATAAAATCAAGCACTTAGGCATGGAGACTGCTTCTACAAACATTTGTGAAAGAATGGGCCACTTTCAGTGATTTCCAGCGGGGAACTGTCATAGGATGCCACCCGTGCAACAAACCCAGTCGTGAATTTTCCTCGCTCCTAAATATTCCAAAGTCAACCGTCGGCTTTATTATAAGAAAATGGAAGAGTTTGGGAACAACAGCAACTCAGCCACCAAGTGGTAGGCTGCTTAAACTGACAGAGAGGGGTCAGCGGATGCTAGAGCGCATAGTGCAAAGACTTTCTGCACAGTCAGTTGCTACAGAGCTCCAAACTTCATGTGACCTTCCAATTAGCCCACCTACAGTACGCAGAGAGCTTCTTGGAATGGGTTTCCATGGCCGAACAGCTGAATCTAAGCCATACATCACCAAGTCCAATGCAAAGCGTGGGATACAGTGGCGTAAAGCTCGTCGCCACTGGACTCTAGAGCCGTGGAGACGCTGTCACGCCAAATTTCTTCCCCCTTACAAAAACTTTCCCCTCCATTTACTTCCGGGGTCATGATTAATACAGACGTTTTGTTAACGCTGTATTATAAAAATACAATGCTATATTATAAAAATATAACGCTATATTATAAAAATACAGACGTTTTGTTAACGCTATATTATAAAAAAAATAAAAAATAAAAATTATGTATTTACTTCCGGGGTAACGTTTCCTCACATTTCCTCTTATGTCATCCCATAGCTTGTTTGTAAATTTTTATATTTATTTATTTATTTATTTTTTATTATACAGTGTTAACAAAATGTCTGTATTTTTACAATATAGCGTTAACAAAACGTCTATTTTTATAATATAGCGTTATATTTATACAATATAGCGTTAACAAAACGTCTGTATTAATCATGTCCCCGGAAGTAAATGGGGGGGAAGGTTTTTGTAGGGGGGAGAGAAATTTGGCGTGACAGCGCCTTTTCTGGAGTGATGAATCACGCTTTTCCATCTGGCAATCTGATGGACAAGTCTGGGTTTAAAGGTTGCCAGGAGAACGGTACATTTCGGACTGTGCCGAGTGTAAAATTTGATGGAGGAGGAATTATGGTCTGGGGTTGTTTTTCATGAGTTGGGCTTTGGCTCCTTAGTTCCAGTGAAAGGAATTTTGAATGCCCCAGGATACCAAAACATTTTGGACAATTCCATGCTCCCCACCTTGTGGGAACAGTTTGGAGCGGGCTCCTTCCTCTTCCAAGATGACTGTGCACCAGTGCACAAAGCAAGGTCCATAAAGACATGGATGACAGAGTCTGGTGGGGATGAACTTGACTGGCCTGCGCAGAGTCCTGACCTGACCCAATAGATCACTTTTGGGATTAATTTGAATGGAGAATGGCTGAGCATTTCATGGAAGCTGCTTTTATACCTAATCATGGCACCCACCTGTTCCCAATTAGCCTGTTCACCTGTGTGATGTTCCAAATAAGTGCTTGATGAGCATTCCTCAACTTTCTCAGTCTTTTTGTGCCAGCTTTTGTGAAACACGTTGCAGGCGTCACATTCCAAATGAGCCAGTATTTGCCAGAAAAATAACGTTTTCCAGTTGGAACATTAAGTATCTTGTCATTGCAGTCCATTCAATTGAATATAAGTCGGAAAGGATTTGAAAATCATTGTATTCTTTTTTTATTCACTATTTACACAACGTGCCAATTTCACTAGTTTTGGGGTTTGTACGTCCGGTTTAACTACATTTACAAAATAATGTCTGGGGGGGGTTTGAACTATTGTGTAAATTATTTTTTAACACGTTGTGGTTGAGTCCTCAATAACTGAATGATTAGCAGGCTGAATTTAAAAATCAAAAGACAAATGTTTGTTCAGAAAAGAGGAGTTTTTCATGTTAACATGTTACAAATCTTTCATGAAAAGGTCAAGTGCATACATTTCCTTCTTCCCGCCTTCTTTTTGCACAAGCAAAACAAATATACAGTCGTGGTCAAAAGTTTACAAACACTTGTAAAGAACATAATGTCATGGCTGTCTTGAGTTTCCAATCCTTTCTACAACTCTTATTTTTTTGTGATAGAGTGATTGGAGCACATACTTGTTGGTCACAAAAACATTCATGGAGTTTGTTTTTTTTATGAATTTATTATGGGTCTACTGAAAATGTGACCAAATCTGCTGGGTCAAAAGTATACGTACAGCAATGTTAATATTTGGTTAGATGTCCCTTGGCAAGTTTCACTGCAATAAGGTGCTTTTGGTAGCCATCCACAAGCTTCGGGTGGGATTTTTGACCACTCCTCTTGACAAAATTGGTGCAGTTCAGCTAAATGTGTTGGTTTTCTGACATGGACTTGTTTCTTCAGCATTGTCCACACGTTTAAGTCAGCACTTTGGGAAGGCCATTCTAAAACCTTAATTCTAGCCTGAATCAGCCATTTCTTTACCACTTTTGACATGTGTTCGGGGTCATTGTCCTGTTGGAACACCCAACTGCGCCCAAGACCCAACCTCAGGGCTGATGATTCTAGGTTGTCCTGAAGAATTTGGAGGTAATCCTCCTTTTTCATTATCCCATTCACTCTTAGTACTAGTTCCATTGGCAGCAAAACAAACCCAGAGCATAATACCACCACCACCATGCTTGACGGTAGGCATAGTGTTCCTGGGATTAAAGGCCTCACCTTTTCTCCTCCGAACATATTGCTGGGTAATGTGGCCAAACAGCTCCATTTCTGTTTCATCTGACATCATATGGACAAAGATAAGACCTTCTAGAGCAGGGGTCTCAAACTCAATTTACCTGGGGGCCACTGGATGCAGAGTCTGGGTGAGGCTGGGCCGCGAGAAAAGATTTCTTAAAAAAAAATGTTACATGTTTGGTTGTATAATGACGTTTCAAATTGTATCCCTTGTATCCCCAACTTTCTCCATGCAAATAAGAAACATCGGGGTGCCCCTGTGCTCAACAAAGATATATTGCATCTCTCACTTTTCCTGGAATTGTCTTTGCTCATCACGAACCTTTCTCTTCACTGCAGTCTTTGAAAAAGAGATGTTTGGGGTTTTGTGATATATTTGTATTTAGCCAACGCACGGCGGATAATGTTATTTTTCGTAATGTGTGTCGTTCCGCTTTTCCTCCCTACCGCAACACGGCGGTAGCGAGATAGCTCCCGGAGTGTTATCCAGCGTCATATATAAATATATGTAGTGTTCATCGTGTAAGGCAATGCAAATTAAACAATAAAAAAAACAAATAGCGGTTTAAATTGGTCCAGGTTATCAGGGACTGTTATTACTGACGGACAGGTGTAGCGGTCTGACTGCAGCCAGGCACGTAAGAAAACCCTCGTCTCCATGGCAACGTCTATGTCGCTTTCACTCATTTGCCGCTTTTCCACTAATGCAGGGGTAGGCAACCCAGAACGTTGAAAGAGCCATTTTGGACCCAAATAACACAACGCTGTCAAGCGCCATTTATATAAAACTTGCAGGCCGCACGCACATTAAAGGCCTACTGAAATGAGATTTTCTTATTTAAACTGGGATAGCAGGTCCATTCTATGTGTCATACTTGATCATTTCGCGATATTGCCATACTTTTGCTGAAAGGATTCAGTAGAGAACATCCACGATAAAGTTTGAAACTTTTGGTCGCTAATAAAAAAGCCTTGCCTTACCGGAAGTAGCAGACGATGTGTGCATGACATCATGGGTTGTAGGGCTCCTCACATCCGCACATTGTTTACAATCATAGCCACCAGCCTCTAGAGCAATTCGGACCGAGAAAGCGACAATTTCCCCATTATTTTGAGCAAGGATGAAAGATTCGTGGATGAGGATAATGAGTGAAGGACTAGGAGAAAAAAAAAAAAAAGGCGAGGGCAGTGAGAGCGATTCAGATGTTATTAGACACATTTACTAGGATAATTCTGGAACATCCCTTATCTGCTTATTGTGTTAATAGTGTTTCAGTGAGATTATATAATACCTGAAAGTCGGAGGGGTGTGGCCACGGGTGTGGTGACCGTCAGTGTCTCCGGTGGGAGGAGGTAATAGTCCGCAGCAGCTGCAGCAGGACGCAAGCTCCGCTGATGTCTACGGTAAGGGCCGACTTATTACCACCATTTTCTCACCGAAACATACCCGTTGACATGTGGTCGGGATCCATGTTCGCTTGACCGCTCTGTTCCATACTAAAGCTTCACCTCCTGGAATTTTAAACAAGGAAACACCGGCTGTGTTTGTGATGCTAAAGGCAGCTGATGTGCACCGCTTTCCACCTCCATCTTTCTACTTTGACTTCTCCATTATTAATTGAACAAATTGCAAAAGATTCAGCAACACAGATGTCCAGAATACTGTGTCATTATGCGGTTAAAGGAGACTACTTATAGCTTGGATTGGGCTGAAAAAAAATGTCCGCTACAACCCGGGACGTCACGCGCACGCATCATCATACGCATCATCATTCCGCGACGTTTTCAACAGGATACCTAGCGGGAAATTTAAAATTGCAATTTAGTAAACTAAACCAGCCGTATTGGCATGTGTTGCAATGTTAATATTTCATAATTGATATATAAACTATCAGACTGCGTGGTTGGTAGTAGTGGGTTTCAGTAGGCCTTTAAACTTTTATATTAAAGGGGAACATTATCACCAGACCTATGTAAGTATCAATATATACCTTGATGTTGCAGAAAAAAGACCATATATTTTTTTAAACGATTTCCGAACTCTAAATGGGTAAATTTTGGCGAATTAAACGCCTTTCTATTATTTGCTCTCGGAGCGATGGCGTCAAAACATGACGTCACCTAGATAGTCAACACCATTTTCTCCACCACATTACACGCAGCAAATCAAATCAGCTCTGTTATTTTCCGTTTTTTCGACTGTTTTCTGTACCTTGGTGACATTATGCCTCGTCGGTGTGTTGTCGGAGGGTGTAACAACACGATCAGGGACGGATTCAAGTTGATTTACGTAGTATGTGCAGCGATTAGCACGGCATGCTAATCGATGCTAACATGCTATTTAGGCTAGCTGTATGCACATATTGCATCCTTATGCCTCATTTGTAGCTATATTTGCATCCAGCCTTTCTCTCCATCCACATTTAATGCCTAACAAACACTTACCAATCGACGGATTTAAGTTGCTCCAGTGTCAAGAGATGCGAAAGTCCCTTGTTTGGTTTTTACCGGCGATGCTACGACAGAGATGGCAAGAATGTCTGGATATCCTGCGACACTCAAAGCAGATGCATTTCCAACGATAAAGTCAATGAAATCACAAATGTGAGTTTTGTTGATGTTATTGACTTATGTGCTAATCAGACATATTTGGTCGCGGCATGACTGACAGCTAATCAATACTAACATGCTATTTAGGGTAGCTGTATGTACATTTGTAGTTGTATTTACATCCAGTGTTTCCTTCCACCCACATTTAATGCCAAACAAACACTTACCAATCAACGGATTTAAGTTGCTCCAGTGTCACAAGATGCGAAACTTCCAATCGTTGGTCTGCACATTTTACCGGCGATGCTAAGGCAGGCATGGCAGAATAGTGTCAATAGCTATTCGCTCAATAGCTTCAGTTTCTTCTTCAATTTCATTTTCGCTATCTGCCTGCATACTCCAACCATCCGTTTTAATATATGCATAATCTGTTGAATCGCTTAAGCCGCTGAAATCCGAGCTAATATCGCTATATCATGCTGTGGTAACCGCCGTATTGTTTGTATTGGCATCACTGGATGACGTCACAGGAAAATGGACAGTGGCTTCGCAGATAGCGAAAATCAGGGACTTTAAATCTTTTTTTAGGAATATTCCGGGACGGGTAAAATTTTGAAAAAAACTTCGAAAAATAAAATAAGCCACTGGGAACCGATTTTTATTGGTTTTAACCCTTCTGAAATTGTGATAATGTTCCCCTTTAAGGTGGGGGCCGCAAAATAACGTCTCGAGGGCCGCGTGTCTGAGGCCACCTGCTCTAGAGGAACATTCTGTGGTCAGATGAAACAAAAAAATAGCTGCTGAGCCACAATACCCAGCAATATGTTTGGAGGAGAAAAGGTGAGAAATTATTGGAAAATCAAGACAGCCATGACATTATGTTCTTTACAAGTGTACGTAAACTTTTGACCACGACTGTAGATAAAAAAAAAAAGAAAGAATAATACAGTATTTAATTGTGATTACTTTTCTTGAGCATTTTAATAGTTTGACAGCACTAATACGCACACAAGAAGGGATTAAAAAAGATTTCAGAACGGACTGAAAGAGACTTAGTCGCCAACTACTGGCCTGACATGCGTATCACAAGGTAGCGTATCTAAACCCACACACACACTTGGAAAGTGTTCGTCATTACCTTCGAATTAAATTCAGCCGTCCTTTTTCTGTCTAAAGAAGAGCACGTTTTGAATTGTTCAGCCTCTTTTCCAACCTCATCAGAATTCCTGACACTTTCTCTGCAAGCCACTTTTTGTCGGTCTCACCCACACCCCACCAAAAAAAAAAAAAAAGGAATCTTTTGCATGTTTTCTCACCTCCTTTCTTCCCCGACTCTCCCAGCTTTCCACTGCTTAGCCAAGACAGCCTCGGCCTTGACTGACGCCGCCCTCTCGTCTCGGCGGCCAACTGTTCCACCGACCGCAAGCTTTAACTCCACTTCACCCGCTTGGGGGTCTTTCTGGGAATGAGACCCCGTCCAAGGCCCCCCAAAAGACACAAACGTCAGTGCAGGCGGCGTCCCGCGGGGGTCGTTAGACGCGGCTCCTCTGATTGGTTCACGCCACAACCGTAGAGGTGTGACTTACGCAGCCAAAAAGTACGAGTCTGGACTCGTCCATGAGCGTCCAACACCTTGGCTGCTTCTTCATCCCTGACAGGACACCCAAGGAACCTTTAAAATGTCTCATTTATGAAAAGAAGAACTTTACGAGTCACGCCCGTCCATGCATTAAAGTGACTGACTTGAAATTTCTCACGTCAGTTGACTCTTAAACAGACATCATGCTTTTCAGCTCGCACTCGTCAATCCATAAAACGGAACGACTTGAAAGTTCTCATACAAGCGTGAACTGGACCAAAAGGAGGGCCCTAAATTTGGGACGAGAATCAGTTGGACTGACTTGAAATTTCTCGCATCGTTTTTTTGTTCAATAGGTTTTACAAACGAGTCTTCTGGGTAATAGATCCGTCTAATGTCAACATTTGAAAGTTCAACAAGTCATCTGATTGGCTTAAAACTTCTCAAACACACCCAACTTAAAGCGTTCTACATTAAAGTCTTGTGAACCAGGAGTCTTTGACCGATCCAGGACCAGTTGTTACTCCCCAAATTTAGGTCAGACTTATCCCCTCTTAAGGTTGATTTAGCTTGAAATGTCTTAAACACGTCCGGCTTAAATCGTTTTTAAAGTTTTAAAGGTCAGACCTATGCCCTCATAAGGTTGGTTGACTTGAAATTTCTCAAACATGTCCGGTTTAATGTGGTCTACTGTACATAAGAGTCTTGAAAACCAGGTATTTTTAACCGATCCAGGACCGGTTGTTACTTCCTAAATTGATTTAGTTTGTGTAGTTAAGTTAAAATACCAATGATTGTCACACACACACACTAGGTGTGGTGAAATTTGTCCTCTGCATTTGACCCATCCCCTTGATCACCCCCTGGGAAGTGAGGGGAGCAGTGGGCAGCAGCGTAGCCACGCCGGGGAATCATTTATGGTAATTTAACCCCCAATTCCAACCCTTGATGCTGAGTGTTAAGCAGGGAGGCAATGGGTCCCATTTTTTTTATAGTCTTTGGTATGACTCGGCCGGGGTTTGAACTCCTGGTCAGATCTATCCCCTCATAAGGTTGATTGACTTGAAATTTCTCAAACATGTCCAGTTTAATGTGGTCTACTGTACATAAGAGTCTTGTAAACCAGGTAATTTTTAACCGATCCAGGACCGGTTGTTACTTCCTAAATTTAGTCAGACCTATCCCTTCATAAGGTTGATTGTCTTAAAATTACTCAAAGATGTCCGGCTTAAAGCGTTCTACATTAAAGTCTTGTGAACCAGTAACTTTTGATCGATCCTGGACCGGTTGTTTTTCCCAAAATTCCATTAGTTTGTATAGGTCTGACCTATCCCATCATAAGGTTGATAGACTTTAAATATCTCAAACATGTCCGGTTTATTGTGGTCTACTGTACATAAAAGTCTTGTAAACCAGGTATTTTCAACCGATCCAGGACCGGTTGTTACTCCCTAAATTTAGTTTGTATAGGTCAGGACTATCCCTTCATAAGGGTGATTGGCTTGAAATTTCTCAAACACGTCCGTCTTAAAGCGTTCTACATTAAAGTCTTGTGAACCAGGAACTTTTGATTGTTCCAGGACCGGTTGTTACTACCTAAATTTTGTTAAATTGTATAGGTCAGACCTATCCCTTTATAAGGTTGATTGACTTGAAATTTCTCAAACACATCCGGCTTAAAGCATTCTACATTAAAGTTTTGTGAACCAGGAACTTTTGATCGTTCCAGGACCAGTTGTTACTACTCTAATGTTGTTAGTTTGTGTAGGTCAGACCTATCCCTTCATAAGGTCGATTAGCTTGAAATTTCTCAAACACGTCCGGTTTAAAGTGTTCTACATTAAAGTCTTGTGAACCAGGAAGTTTTGATCGATCCAGGACCGGTTGTTACTCCCCAAATTTTGTTAGTTTGTATAGGTTATCCCTATCCCCTCATATGGTTGAAAATTCTCAAACATGTCAGGTTTAATGTGGTCTACTGTACATACGAGTCTTGTAAACCTGTATTGTCAACTGATCTAGGAAAGTTGGTACTCCCTAAATGTGGGTAATCTATGTAGGTCAGACCGATCCCTTTATAAGGTTGATTGTCTTAAAATTACTCAAAGACGTCCGGTTTAAAGTGTTCTACATTAAAGTCTTGTGAACCAGGAACTTTTGATCGATCCTGAACCGGTTGTTTTTCCCCAAATTCCATTAGGTTGCATAGGTCCGACCTATCCCCTCATAAGGTTGATTGACTTTGAAATTTCTCAAACATGTCCGGTTTAATGTGGTCTACTGTACATAAGAATCTTGTAAACCAGGTATTTTCAATCGATCCAGGACAGCTGGTACTCCCTAACTTTAGGTAGTTTGTATAGGCCAGACCTATTATTTAAATAGACTCCCTTTTTAGACCAGTTGATCTGCTGTTTCTTTTCTTTTTCTCCTATGTCCCACTCTCCCTTGTGGAGGGGGTCCGGTCCGATCCGGTGGCCATGTACTGCTTGCCTGTGTATCGGCTGGGGACATTTCTGCACTGCTGATCCGTCTCCGCTTGGGATGGTTTCCTGCTGGCTCCGCTGTGAACGGGACTCTCGCTGCTGTGTTGGATCCGCTTTGGATCCATTATTAATTGAACTTTCACAGTATCATGTTAGACCCGCTCGACATCCATTGCTTTCCTCCTCTCCAAGGTTCTCATAGTCATCATTGTCACCGACGTCCCACTGGGTGTGAGTTTTCCTTGCCCTTATGTGGGCCTACCGAGGATGTCATAGTGGTTTGTGTTGTGGTTTGTGCAGCCGTTTGAGACACTAGGGATTTAGGGCTATATAAGTAAACATTGATTGATTGATTGATAAATGATAAATGGGTTGTACTTGTATAGCGCTTTTCTACCTTGAAGGTACTCAAAGCGCTTTGACACTACTTCCACATTTACCCATTCACACACACATTCACACACTGATGGAGGGAGCTGCCATGCAAGGCGCCAACCAGAACCCATCAGGAGCAAGGGTGAAGTGTCTTGCTCAGGACACAACGGACGTGACGAGGTTGGTACTAGGTGGGATTTGAACCCGGGACCCTCGGGTCGCGCACGGCCACTCTCCCACTGCGCCACGCCGTGATATTAATTTTATAAGGTTGATTGGCTTGAAATTTCTCAAACACGTCCGGCTTGAATTGTTCTACAATAAAGTCTTGCGAACCAGGAACATTTGATCCCTCCAGGGCCGGTTGTTACTCCCCAAATTTTTTTAGTTTTTAAAGGTCAGATCTACCCCCTCATGAGGTTGATTGACTTGAAATTTTTCAAACATTTCCGGTTTAATGTGGTCTACTGTACATAAGAGTCTTGTAAACCAGGTATTTTCAACCGATCCAGGACAGTTGGTACTCCCTAAATGTAGGTAGTTTGTAAAGGTCAGACCTATCCCTTCATAAGGTTGATTAGCTTGAAATTTCTCAAACACGTCCGGCTTAAAGCGGTCTACATTAAAGTCTTGTGAACCCGGAACTTTTGATTGATCCAGGACGGGTTGTTAATCCTCAAATTTCGTTAGTTTGTATAGGTTAGACCTATCCCCTAATAAGATTGATTGACTTGAAATTTCACATTCCCGGTTTAATGTGGTCCACTGTACATACGAGTCTTTTAAACCAGGTATTTTCAACCGTTCCAGGACAGTTGCTACTCCCTGAATATAGGTAGTTTGTACAGGTCAGACCTATCCCTTCATAAGGTGGATTGACTTGAAATTTCTCAAACACGTCTGGCTTAAATTGTTCTACATTAAAGTCTTGTGAACCAGGAACTTTTGATCGTTCTAGGGCCAGTTGTTACTCCCCAAATTTAGGTCAGACCTATCCCCTCATGAGGTTGATTGACTTGAAATTTCTCAAACATGTCCGGTTTAATGTGGTCTACTGTACATAAGAGTCTTGTAAACCAGGTATTTTCAATCGATCCAGGACAGTTTTTACTCCCTAAATTTAGTTGGTTTGTATAGGTCAGACCTATCCCTTTCTAGGGTTGGTTAGCTTGAAATTTCTCACACACGTCGAGGTGAACGCAATCTCTGGGCCATGGGATTTCCACCACAAGGGGGCATTGTCCAATGACCAAAATTTTGCCGGTTTAAGAAGTCACAACTATCCAGAGAACGAACCGGAATGACTTGTAATTTGTCACGCCAGTTGGACTTTATACGCTTCTTTTAGTTTGAAAGGATTTCAAAGTTTTCCGAATCATGAAATTCCACCAAACTTAAGCCAAAATGGATTTTTAAATGATTTTTTACAGATCTGGGTCGTTAAACGCCAACCTTTAATTTGATTAGTTTAAAAGTCCACACCTGTCATCCTGTTGATTGACTTGAAACTTTCTCACACCGGTCCAGCTAAACATCAAGCAAATTCTCAAACTGTGGTACGTGTACCACTAGCGGAACTCCGGTTCCATCTTGTGGTACGCCAAAAAAAATCACTTGGTTATTTTCCGATGTTCAAACTGTGCGTAATGTTACAGTGGCCAAAACATTAAATATTCTTGTCAAACAAAACCCCTGCCTTTTGTTATTAATGAATACTTGGGACTACTACACTACTGTATTTTAATGGTCATTATGGACCCTGGCCGAGTCATACCAAAGACTAGAAAAATGGGAGCCATTACCTCCCTGCTTGGCACTCAGCATCAAATGTTGGAATTGGGGGTTGAATCCCCAAAATGATTCTCGAGCGTGTCCACCGCTTCTGCTCCCTGCTCCTCTCACCTCCCGGGGGGTGGAACAAGGGGATGGGTCAAATGCGGAGGGTAATTTCACCACACCTAGTGTGTGTGTGACTATCAGTGGTACTTTATGTATTACGGGGGTTTCTGAGGTTCGAGAACCTCTACGCCAGGGGTGTCAAACGTACGGCCCGCTGGATGAGTTTGCCAAGTACAACAATGAGCCAACCGCTGTTCTAAATGTGTCCACTAGATGTTGCAATGGCAATTCTTCGTATCTTTGCAGATGAGCTACAAATATAAAATATTGAAAATGAACAAACTACATTAAAAACATCCTGTTATATGATTTTGATATTTATATATTTTTTTATCTTTTTAGATTGAAAATTAACACCAATGAGTTGACTGATGAACATGATCACTAAAAGTTAAAGTACCAATGATTGTCACACACACACACACACACACACACACACACACACACACACACACACACACACACACACACACACACACACACATACAGAAGGTGTGGTGAAACTTGTCCTCTGCATTTGACCCATCATCCTTGCTCACCCCTTGGGAGGTGAGGGGAGCAGTGGGCAGCAGGAGTGCCGCGCCCGAGAATCATTTTTCGTGATTTAACCCCCAATTCCAACCCTTGATGCTGAGTGCCAAGCAGGGAGGTAATGGGTCCCATTTTATTAATTACGATCCAATGAAAAAACACAAATAAAGGTAGAATACTATTAACCACAACATGTAAGTGTATAAAAAAAAACCATTATCATTTGTACTTTTTCAGAATGTGCACTCTTGTTCTGTTTTTAAACACAGAAAACAATCTGATGTTTGTCTATATTTTCAAGTTATCGTGCTGTAATTTTCCTAGTCCGGCCCACTTGGGAGTAGATTTTTCTCCATGTGGCCCCTGATCCAAAATGAGTTCGACACCCCTCTCTACGCCATGAATTGGATACACCAACATTTAAAAACAAAACAAAAAAACACATAAAAGGTGGGTGGGGCTTAACCTAACTGATTGATTATGTAAGTGTGCAGATATTTTCAAAACAAGCGGCCTTTTGCATGGAGCACATGAAAGAGTGTGACTTTAGACACTATAGACAGCGATTTTAAACTAGACAAACAAGTCAATGGCGTTTTTAAATCGTGTTTTTATCACCTTCGTCTTTTAGTAAAGGTTAAACCGTTTTTATCTTTTGACCTTTTTGAACAAGTCGTGCATGCTTTTATTTCAAGTCACCTGGACTACTGCAATGCACTTTATGCTGGCATTAGCCAAAAAGCTCTCTCCCGGTTGCAGTTAGTCCAGAACGCGGAAGCACGACTTTTAAGAGGGGCCAGGAAACGCCAGCATATAACCCCAATTCTTCAGAGTTTGCACTGGCTCCCTGTTCATTTTAGAATTGATTTTAAAAGATTGCTGTTTGTTTTTAAATCTTTACATGGACTGGCACCTCAATATATCTCGGACCTCATCCAAATTTAGATTCCTGCGCGCGCTCTGAGGTCCGAGAGCCAGTTCCAGCTCGTGGTGCCCAAGACCAGACTTAAGACCAGGGGAGACAGGGCCTTCTCTGTGGTCGGCCCTAAGCTCTGGAACACTCTGCCCCTCCATGTTCAAACTGCTTCCACGGTCGAGTGTTTTAAGTCTCGTCTTAAGACCCACTTTTATTCTTTGGCTTTTAACACTACGTGAGTTGTGTGGTCCTCTGTCCTCTGTTGTCCTGTGTTTTTTATACACTTTGATACTGTTTTAATTGATTTTACCCTTTAAAATAGTTTTTAATCATATTTGTTTTTATATTGTTTTTATTGGTTTTATATTTATTTTTTTTTATTTTTTCTTCAGTCATTGGTGGAGCACTATATTGTTTAGTTTTTTTTTTAAATTGTTTTTAACATGGCTGTGCAGCACTTTGGAAACGTTATTGTTGTTTAAATGTGCTATATAAATGAAGTGGATTGGATTGGATTAAACAGGGGTCACTTCAAAATACATAAACGCATATTAGCGCTAAATCAACTGAATATTTATGTTTTGTTACAATGGAAGGAAAAAGTGCTCCCAAAATGTCACTCAACATGCTTGGTGAGCTGCTGACTTTTTTATTGAATTTCCACTTGTAAACAAAGAACTTTCCATGGTCTGTGCACGGTTTTTCGCTGACGTGGTAAGATTTGTGGATTTGTCCGGATGAAGGGGAATACATTTCTGTTTTTTTTTTTTTGCTTTTTTTTTCGAGCAGCAATGGGGGCCTCACTAACCACCCTGGGGTCTTGTTATCCTCTCCCCTATGTCTGTGCTCTAGGGGGCGACGTTAATGAATCCTCCTGTTGCAGAAAAGTCCTTCAGGTTTCAGTCAGGATATCTACAGGGCTCAAGCAGCACCTCCTCCTCCTCCAGCCCCGCAGCTCTGCGATGGAGACACCGAGGAGGGAAGGTGATCGCGCTGAATAATTGATCAGGTCGGCTCGCTCAGGAACTCCATGTGAGTTTGTCTGGCGCACACACACACGTATTATTACAGAATATACCAAAGTTGTGTCATATACAGTATCTCCAAAAGGAGTCATTTCAACATTCAGGGTCAATACTACAGAAAGTCAACTTTTTACTTTTTTTTAAAGGAGTCAGTGTACAACGAGTACTGTCGTATAGGTTTACTATCCATTTTGACTCATTTTCAGTGGCGAGTGAATTTGTTTGTGCTTTACAAGCTGCCAAATTTAAATGAAAAAACTTAATTAACATTTTCATACATCGTATTTCCTTGAATTGCCGCGGGGGCGCTAATTAATTTAAGACGTCCTCTCACTCCTGCGCTTACTAAAGGCATGAGGTAAAAGTAAGCATGCGCTAATTATTTTAAAACCTTTTCTCACTCCTGCGCTTACTAAAGGCATGAGGTAAAAGTAAGCATGCGCTAATTATTTTAAAACCTCTTCTCACTCCGGCATTTACCAAAGGCATGCAGTAAAAATTGAGTGTGATGTAAGCTTGGACCTTAAATCCTACTGAATAGCTCTTAATCTTCTTTCCTTTATGTGATTTCAAATTACCGGTATTGAAATCAGCCTCCTCCATTTTGAAAATGATGACAGGGGAAGTGTCACTCGTGACGTCACGAGTTTGACCAGGCGGTAATACTAAGCATGCGCTAATTATTTTGGGAAGCGAGTTTGACCTGGCAGTAATTCAAGGCAGGCACATACTATATGCCTTGCGGCAATTCAAAGAAATACGGTATATTTTTTTAAATTGAGTATTGATTTATATATATATCTGAGATAGGCGCCAGCGCCCCCTGCGACCCCGAAAGGGAATAAGCGGTAGAAAATGGATGGATGGATATATGCCTTCCGCCCGATTGTAACTGACATAGGCACCAGCGACCCCAAAGGGAATAAGCGGTAGAGAATGGATCGGGATCTTTCTG
>NC_084629.1:30336831-30394331 GCF_033978795.1 Nerophis ophidion | reverse complement strand
TGTGGGCG
Organism: Nerophis ophidion; assembly: GCF_033978795.1. Lineage (NCBI taxonomy): Eukaryota > Metazoa > Chordata > Actinopteri > Syngnathiformes > Syngnathidae > Nerophis > Nerophis ophidion. The sequence continues at coordinate 30,394,323 of NC_084629.1, read as the reverse complement.
AAGGTGCATGGCATCCGGCCTAATGCGCAGCCTGGGGAAGGAAGACTCACAGCGGCGTATTCACCGCTATTACCCCCCCACACCCCACCCACCAACCTACCGACAAACGCCGCCACAGTTGAGGCTCTCACATTCGGGCTGTCAGCGAGCGAGGAGTGACTCACCGGCTTGCTTGTGAGATGTTCCTTAGGACATGGTCTTCTAATTAGGGTGTGAAAGGAACAATCCAGGCAGCCATGTTGCGTTCTGTCAGATGTAGACGTTTATCCGTTTTTTTTTTTTCTTCCAAAAAGTGTCCTTTTATGTAAGTCTCGCTCCTCCTACGACCCCGGCATCGCCTCCCGCTTGACTCAGGATGTTCTCCCCGCATTCCGCCGCCGTCGTTCCATTATTCACGAGCGGGACCGTGCCTCTTCCTGCCAAAACGCTCCCATAAACACACATCCAATCCTCAAGTCTTAGCTCTGCGGGGGGCATTCCAGAAGTGTTATTTTTCCAACACCCCCCCACCCCCGAACCCCCACCCGCACATTGGAGCACATGCAGACCCGCTAAAGGGCGCCTGAAGTGCACAAAAGATTAAACCGTACATCGCATTCACATCAAATAAGCCCCTTTATTAGGTACAGCATATCCAGTACAAGAACTGAAAAGGATTCTCCGTAATGGTGCTGGTATACTCATAATTAAAAATGCCATTTAAAACATGACATTTAAAATAAGCCACTAAAGTCGCACAAAACTTCCGAGTTCAAGCCCATCATACAAGACCTTACTTCTACAGTATACAGTTGTGATCAAAATTATTCAACCCCTGCACAATTTTGGTGTTTTAGCAAGTTGGACATTTATTCCGTATTTTGTTTATAGTCATAGCAAATAAAGATGTGTCAAATAGACAAATGCAACTTCAATTGTAACACTGTATTTTACAAAATACCAAAAGAGGACATTTTTCTTAATATCTCATTGACAAAATGATTCAACCCCCTAGTTACATGCATCTTTAGTACTTAGTAGAACACCCTTTGGCAGTAATGACATCCTTCAAACGTGATACATAACCGGACACAAGCTTCTTGCAACCATCTACAGGCATTTTAGCCCATTCCTCTTGGGCAAAGGCCTCCAGTTCATTCATATTCTTGGGCTTGTGTGCTGCAACTGCCTTCTTCAAGTCCCACCACAGCTTTTCTATAGGATTTAGGTCTGGCGACTGTGAAGGCCACTCCAGAGTCTTCCAGCCCTTCTTCTGCAACCACTCTGATGTTGATTCGGAGGTATGCTTGGGATCGTTGTCCTGTTGGAAGGTCCAACGTCTCCCAAGCCTCAGCTTAGTCACTGACTTCATGACATTTGCAGCTAATATATCCTGCTAGGAAATAGAATTCATAATGCCTTGAACGCACTGGACATTCCCTGTCCCTGAGGCAGAGAAACAGCCCCAGAGCATGATTGACCCCCCACCATGCTTAACAGTAGGCAAGGTGTTCTTCTCTTTGTAAGCTTCATTTTTTCTCCTCCAGACATAACGTTGATTCATAGGCCCAAAGAGTTCCAGTTTTGTCTCATCCCTCCATAGAACAGTTTCCCAAAACCTTTGGGGTTTGTCCAGATGATTTTTGGCATACTGGAGTCTATTTTTTTCTTGTGCCTGGTAGTCAGAAGTGGGGTGCGCCTGGGAGTTCTGGCATGGAGGCCTTCATCCCGTAGTGCGCGCCTTATTGTCTGGGACGAAACCTGCGTTCCCCCCTCTGCAATGTCCTGTTGTAGTTCCTCAGCTGTTACCCGGGTTTTTTTTTCCCCACTGTACGCACACAGCATCCTCTTTCTACCACGCCCAGGTATTGTTTCCACTGTGCCTTTATCTTTAAACTTGCAAATTATGCTCCCAACTCTGTCTCTTGGAATGTGTAATGTTTTTGCTATTTTCTTATATCCATATCCTTTCTTCTGAAGAGAAATTACCTCCTCTCTTGACTTCTTTGACCACTCCCTGGACTTCACCATGTTGCAAATACACCATTGACCATCTACAAGAAGCTGAGTGTCACAGTCTTTTTCAATCAGTTTAATTGTTGCTCGTTATGGTTCTAATCCCATCTACAGGTGTTTTCAACACCTGATTGAAAAGACCTTATTCAAATTCTGTTCTTAAGAGTTATGACCTTCAAGGTGTTGAATAATTTTGTCAATGAGATATTAAGAAAAATGTCCTTTTTTGGTATTTTGTAAAATACAGTGTTACAATTGAAGTTGCATTTGTCTATTTGACACATCTTTATTTGATATGACTATAAACAAAATACGGAATAAATGTCCAACTTGCTAAAACACCAAAATTGTGTGGGGGTTGAATAATTTTGATCACAACTGTAGCATCATAAGATTGATTCTGGGCATGCGTTATGCTTTTTTTGGCCTCAAAAAGTCTGGAATAGGGTTATAAAGCATACCGGTATTCGTATAATTTGTACCGCGATACTAATGAATCATGTTCGGTACTATACTGCCTCTGAAAAGTACCGGTCCACCACCCCGCCCCCGTCGTGTCATTGCTGGTTTGTGAGCAGATGAGCATGTTCGGCGGCGCACACACACGGAGTACTTACAAGCAGACACAGTGTGTGGACAGAAAAGTGCGAACGGACGCATTTGGGCTTAAAAACTAACGAAAAAGGTAAAGTTCTAACACTGAGATGACCTCAGGAAAAGGTGTTTTAAGACATTTTAAGACTACTTCTAAATCAGTAATCCTCGCCTCCATGGCGACAAAGTAACTTTCATACAAGTATCATTAATACTGCAGGACGAGGAATAGCTAATTGTGCTTCACTACACACCGTCGGTCACCGGCGTCAAAATGTAAACAAACCCCAATGGTGGATCTACACCTGACATCCACTGTAATGATACCAAGTACAAGAGCGTATCTAGTCGATATTTCAACATCTTCTTTTGTTCTTTTTTAAATGTATATTATGTTTATAAACTGGGCACCACGGTGGCAGAGGGGTTAGTGCGTCTGCCTCACAATACGAACGTCTTGAGTAGTCCTAGCTTCAATACCGGGCTCGGGATCTTTCTGTGTGGAGTTTGCATGTTCTCCCCGTGGCTGTGTGGGTTCCCTCCGGGTACTCCGGCTTCCTTCCACCTCTAAAGACATGCACCTGGGGATAGGTTGATTGGCAACACTAAATTGGCCCTAGTGTGTGAATGTGAGTGTGAATGTTGTCTATCTGTGTTGGCCCTGTGATGAGGTGGCGTCTTGTCCAGGTTGTACCCCGCCTTCCGCCCGATTGTAGCTGAGATAGGCACCAGTGCCCCCCGCGACCCCAAAAGGGACAAGCGGTAGAAAACGGATGAATGTTTATAAACTCAGGAAATATGTCCCTGGACACATGAGGACTTGGAATAAGACCAATGTATGATCCTGTAACGACTTGGTATCGGATGGATACCCAAATTTGTGGTATCAATCAAAACTAATGTAAAGTATCAAACAACAGAAGAATAAGTGATTATTACATTTTAACAGAAGTGTAGATAGAACATGTCAAAAAAGAAAGTAAGCAGATAATAACAGTAAATCAGGGGTCTCAGACACGCGGCCCCCAGGCCAATTGCGGCTCGTGAGACGTTATTTTGCGAGTTTTATATGAATGGCGATTGTCAGCGTTGTGTTATTTGGCTCCAAAATGGCTCTTTCAACGTTCTGGGTTGCCTACCCCTGCATTAGTGGAAAAGCAGCAAATGAGTGAAAGCGACAGAGACGTTGCCATGGAGACGAGGGTTTTCTTACGTAATTGGCTGCAGTCACACCGCGACACCTGTCCGTCAGTAATAACAGTCTCCGATAACCTGGACCAAAACAAACCGTTATTAGTTTTTTTTATTGTTTGATTTGTATTGCCTCACACGATGAACACTACATATATTTCTATAGCACTCTGGTAGCCGTCACTTTTTTGCGCTTGCTATCCAGGTACTTTGCCGGCGATTACTTGCCGACCGCCGTGTTGCTCTAGGGAGGAAAAGCGGAACAACATACTTTGGGAAAATAACATTATTCTCCGTGCGTCGGCTTAATACAAAAATATTCCACAACCCCAAACATGTCTTTTTCAAAGCCTGCAGTGAAGACAAAGGTTAGTGATAAGCAAAGACAATTCCAGGAAAAGTGGGAGATGCACTATGTCTTTGTTGAGCACAGGGGCACCCCGACGTGTCTTATTTGAACAGAGAAAGTTGTGGTGCACAAGGGATACAATTTGAAACGTCATTTTACAACTAGACATGCTGAGGAGTATGCAACATTTTTTTTTTAAATATTTTCTTGCGGCCCAGCCTCACCCAGACTGCGTCCATTGGCTCCCAAGTGAATTGAGTTTGAGACCCCTGCAGTATATGACCAAGTGGATTAATAATTAATGCTGTACCACTTGTCCTTATTATTGTTGACTAAATAATAGAATGGAAAATGACACAATATGTTGCTGCGTATGTCAGCAGACTAAATTAGGAGCCTTTGTTTGTTGACTTACTACTAAAAGACAAGTTGTCTTGTAAGTTCACAATTTTATTTAAGGACAAACTTGCAATAATAAACATGTTTAATGTATGCTGAGATGTTTTGTTAAAATAAAGCCAATAATGCAATTTATTGTGGTCCCCTTTATTTAGTAAAGTATCAAAATAATTTTACTACCGGTACCAAATTATTGGTATCGGGACAACACTAGTCTGGATCACCATATATTACACAATTAAAAGTCCCTCTATGGATAAAAGCATCAATATTACATGACTAAATACACATGTGTCAGACTCAAGGCTCAATGAGCCAGATCTCGCCCACCATATCATTTAATATGGCCCCCGAAAGTCTGGAAATAATCTGTGTCAATAAGTACCTTATTTTTAAAACATAAAAAAAAACTAATAATAATGAATAAATACAGATAAATGAAAAAAAGACCCAACATTTTCTTACTAAATGTATTTGTTCTTTTCATTTTGACGGAATAAAATATGTGTGAAATTGCATACCTTTTTAAACTTTAATATTATCCAATATTGCAACATTATATTATCGTACGCTTTCCCAAACAATTTTGTTTGTCAAAATAAAAATAAAAACTTGAATATCTGCTTGGCTTGCTTATGATTCCAGAAGATACCCATCAAATTATACACTGTAAAAAATTGCAATATATGTTATGATAATGTTTCCTATGTTTTTAAATCACATTACTGTAAATTGAAAAAAAATCCATCACTGTTTTTTCTGGTAAAATTATGTCGTAAAATCTACGGTTGTTTTTATGATGTATGACTAGGGGTGTGGGAAAAAATCTATTCGAATACGAATCGTTTATGTTGTGCGATTCAGAATCGATTCTCATTTTTAAAAAAATGATTTTTTTTAATTAAATTTTTTTTTTTTTTTAAATCAATCCAACAAACCACTACACAGCAATACCATAACAATGCAATCCAATTCCAAAACCAAACCTGACCCAGCAACACTCAGAACTGCAATAAACAGAGCAATTGAGAGACACAAACGCGACACAGAACAAACCAAAAGTAATGAAACAAAAATGAATATTATCAACAACAGTATCAATATTAATTTTAATTTCAGCATAGCAGTGATTAAAAATCCCTGACTGACATTATCATTAGACATTTATAAAAATAATAAAAAAGAACAATAGTGTCACAGTGGCTTACACTTGCATCGCATCTCATAAGCTTGACAACACACTGTGTCCAATATTTTCACAAAGATAAAATAAGTCATATTTTTGGTTTGTTTAATAGTTAAAACAAATTTACTTTATTGCAATCAGTTGATAAAACATTGTCCTTTACAATTATAAAAGCTTTTTTTTTTCAAACATCTACTACTCTGCTAGCATGTCAGCAGACTGGGGTAGATCCTGCTGAAATCCGTATTGAATGAATACAGAATCGTTTTGAATCGGAAAAATATCGTTTTTGAATCGAGAATCGAATCAAATGGAAAAAATCGATATATTATCGAATCGTGACCCCAAGAATCGATATTGAATCGAATCGTGGGACACCCAAAGATTCACTGCCCTATGTATGACTGTAAATGGAAAAACAATACCACATTCTTTTACGGTAAAAAAAACAAAACATCATACAGCTCGGTTGCCATAATTAAAAAAAAACAAAAACAAAAAAAACAGTGGTACTGTTTTTCCATTGACAGTAATACAGTATGCCCCACGACCCCAAGAGGGTCAAGCGGTAGAAAATGGATAGATGAATGTTGTAAAAAACACACACTATAATATTTCACAGTAAAATTCTCTAAATTCACTAAGCTGTCAGTTTTTGTCTGTAAAATCAATCAATCAATCAATCAATGTTTATTTATATAGCCCCAAATCACAAATGTCTCAAAGGACTGCACAAATCATTACGACTACAACATACTGTTTTGCAATTTACAGTAATGTGCTGTAAAAAAAACCCTATATATTTTACCTTAAAATCCTGGTGACTTGCCAGGTTTTTTTTTTGACAGAGCCTGCCAATTTTGACATTTCAGCCAATTAAATTAACACAGCTCAGGGAGGGGGAAAACAAACAAAAATAAGAACTCTTTAAAGCATGAAAGCAAATCTGCAGATTTTATATTTTATAGTCCAGGAATTTATAATTTTTATTTTTTTATAATAATCCAACGCAAAGGCAAATTCATATATTATAGGCAGACAAGTGACCCTCTGAGGGCAGCAATAACTCTATTGTGGCCCTCAAAAAAATAACAGTTTTACACCCCTGACTTAATACATTAAAATAACACAAACAATCACTTTGACGACAGAGACAAGGAAAAACTCCCTCTCAGGAAGATCCCTAAAATCTTGACGAGAACTGAGACTACGGAGAAGGTCTAGAACGATAATTGAGTCCGCATGAACAAGCACCTTGGTGAAGAAACCTTGAACAGAAACACTACGGAGCAGTGCATCAACCCTGCATTAGCTTGAATATAAATTATAATTGGCAACAGAGACAAGGAAAAACTTCCTCGAGGTAAGAAACTACGCACACAATTGATTACCTCTTGATTACATGAGCGAGTACTGACTAACCGTACATTACCTCAAACATTACTAAAAAGGAACGCACTAAAGCATTTCGGCGAGGAAAAAAACAACCAATAAAAGAGAAAACTTGAATCATGGAGAAAGTCTTAAACCATACATTACGTAGTATATTGAAAAAAACTAACATGAGCAAGCATTTGGGCGACAGAGTCAAGGAAAAACCCCAAACAAAATTGAGACAATGGGGTGATATACAACCATTATCTACCGCTTAGCTTACAGTATATAAACAATACCAAGCACTTTGACGACAGAGTCAAGGAAGAACTACCTCTAAGAAAGAAACCTCAAACATAACCAAGACTATTCAGTGGGTCCAGAACCATACAATGCCTCATACAATATAGATAATGATCAACAGCAAGCACTTTGGCAACGGAGACAAAGAAAAACTCCCACTACATAAGACATCTCAAACTATTGAGACTACTGTGCGGGTGTCAAACCGTACGTCACCTCATATATCACAGAAAAAAAACAATACCAAGCTCTTTGGCGACAGAGGCAAGAAGAATACCTCTAAGGAAGAAACCTTGACGATAACCGAGACCACTGAGTCGGTCTGGAACCACGTACAATACCTCATACCTCCAAATTATAAGCACTCTGGCGACGGAGGAAAATAAAAACTCCCTCTACAGAAAAAGCCTCAAACATAACCAAGACTATTAAGCGAGTCTAGAACCATACAATATCTCATACATGACAGAAAATGAACAATAACAAGCACTCTAGCAACAGAAGCAAGGAAGAACTACATCCAAGAAAGAAACCTTGACGCTAACCAAGACTATTGAGTGGTTCTCGAACAACACAATACCTCATTCATTAGTAACAAGCACTTTTGTGGCAGACACAAAGAAAAGCTCCTTCTATGAAAGAAGCCTTAAATATAACCATCACTATTGAGCGGGCTGAGAACCATACAATACCTCGTACGATAAAGAAAATTAACAATAACAAGAACTTATGTGTCAGAGGCAAAGATGTTCCTCTACAAAATAAGCCTCAAACATAACCAAGACAATTGAGCGAGTCTAGAACCATACAATACCTCATAGGCTACAGAAATCGAACAATAACAAGGACTTTGGCGACAGAGGCAAAGAAGATTTTCCTCTTCAAAAGAAGCCTCTAACATAACCAAGACTATTGAGCGAGTTTAGAACCATACAATACTTCATATGCTACAGAGAATGAATAATAAGGACTTTGGCGACATAGACAAAGATTTCCCTCTACAAAAGAAGATTGAAACATAACCAAGACTATTGAACGAGTCTAGAACCATACAATACCTCATATGCTACAGAACATGAACTATAACAAGGATTTTGGCGACAGAGGCAAACAAGATTTTCCTCTACAAAAGAAGCCTTAAACATACCCAACACTATTGAGCGATTCTAGAACCATAATATACTTCATACGTTACAGAAAATGAACAATAACAAGGACTTTGGCGACAGAGGCAAAGAAGATTTTCCTCTACAAAAGAAGCCTCAAACATAACCAAGACTATTGGGCGAGCCTAGAACCATAATACCTCATACGCTACAGAAAATGAACTATAACAAGGACTTTGGCGACCGAGGCAAATAAGATTCTCCTCTACAAAAGAAGCCTCAAACACAACCAACACTATTGAGCGATTCTAGAACCATACAATATACACTACAGAAAATGAACTATAACAAGGACTTTGGCGACCGAGGCAAATAAGATTTTCCTCTACAAAAGAAGCCTCAAACATAACCAAGACTATTGGGCGAGCCTAGAACCATACAATACCTAATACGCTACAGAAAATGAACTATAACAAGGACTTTGGCGACCGAGGCAAATAAGATTCTCCTCTACAAAAGAAGTCTCAAACATAACCAAGACTATTGAGCGAGTGTAGAACCAAACTAAACCTCTTACGCTACAGTAAATCAACAATAACAAGCACTTTGGCGACGGAGGCAAGGAAGAACTACATCTAAGGAAGAAACATTGATGATGACCAAGACTATTGAGTAGGTCTCGAACCATACAGTACCTCATACAATACTCGAACCATACAATACCTCATACATAAAATAAACAATGATAAGCACTAGGGGTGTGGGAAAAATTTGATTCAAATACGAATTGAGTCGTTTACCTTGTGCGATTCAGAATCGATTCTCATTTTTAAAAAATGTATTTTTATTTTTATTTTTTATTTTTACATTTTTTTTTTTTATCAATCCAACAAACCTCTACACAGCAATATCATAACAATGCAATCCAACTCTAAAACCAGACCTGACCCAGCAACACTCAGAACTGCAATAAACAGAGCAATTGAGAGGAGACACAAACACGACACAGAACAAACCAAAAGTAGTGAAACAAAAATGAATATTATCAACAACAGTATCAATATTAGTACTAATTTCAGCATAGCAGTGATTAAAAATCCCTCATTGACATTATCATTAAACATTTATAAAAATAATAAGAAATAACAATAGTGTCACAGTGGCTTACACTTGCATCGCATCTCATAAGCTTGACAACACACTGTGTCCAATGTTTTCACAAAGATAAAATAAGTCATATTTTTAGTTTGTTTAATAGTTAAAACAAATTTACATTTTTGCAATCAGTTGATAAAACATTGTCCTTTACAATTGTACAAGCTTTTTTTTTTTTTTTTAATCTACTACTCTGCTAGCATATCAGCAGACTGGGGTAGATCCTGCTGAAATCTTATGTATTGAATGAATACAGAATCGTTTTGAATCGGAAAAATATTGTTTTTGAATCGAGCATTGAATCGAAAAAATCGATATATTATCGAAGCATGACCCCAAGAATCGATATTGAATCGAATCGTGGGACACCCAAAGATTCACAGCCCTGATAAGCACTTTGCCGATGGAGGCAAGGAAAAACTCCCTCAAGGTAACACAATCAAGACTATGGAGTAGGCTTAGAAGAATATATTACTTCATATTTGATAGAAAATCTACTAACGCCCACATGAGCATGCGATGGAGTCGAGGAAAACCAATGAACAACATGAGTCTACAGACTGCACACAGGTTTTTGTTATTCCTGAGAGGCTGTCAAAGGTCTTGGCCATGACGATGAGACCCCAGACCCCCCGCCACCTTCTACTACCACCTCATTTTCCTTCTCTCACTTTTCTTTGTCTTTGCCATTTTCCTTTCCTGCCCCACTTTGACTTCAACCCCCCCGCTTTCCCTCCCCGTCCTCTGACTCCTGACGCCTTGGCAACGCGTCGTCGGCTCGTCTCCCGGAAAGGTTTATGGCAAGCGCTTTCCTCCGTGGCGCCGCTTTACCTTTCGGAGGAGGTGGAAGTTGGTAGAGAGCGGAAGCAGCCCTCTGCGCCTTACCTGAGGGACCATTGCAAGCACGCTGTGTCGTACACATGCTGACTGTAACCGCACGAGTGTGAGCAAGCACAGCTATGGAGCAAGCGGATGGTGGGCGGTGGGGCGGGGGGAAGAGTAGGGGGGGACATTCTGGAGCGGTTACATTCAGCCATATCCACAGGGGGATCAATAAGGAACATCTGGGTCTGGATGGACAGGGCAGCTTTTGTTTGCAGGCAACACATTGGCCTGACACCTCACCCAGATTCTCTTGGCTTTCTCCACCAAAGCCAGGCAAGGACGAACGGATTAAAGGGTGTTGTTGACTCGAAAGGTGTTTTGTTTTTTATTATTGTTATTATTGCGGCATTGCCAAAGCCTTATTTGTTTTCAAAGGTCAAGAGTGCTCGTAAAAATATCACCGTTGCAATTATTGGACAGTGTGTCGCAATTGCAGTCATGGAGGAAACGTTCCAGTCGACAAACTGCCAGATGAGAGTTTTTAACTCCACTCGGCATGAAAACAGGAGAGAACACAAACCGCTCTTTTGTTTTTAGGAATATGTTGTAAAACTGCAAGGCATCGATCATCTGCGAGGCAGGAGGGCTCTGTTTTTAGGAAGCTCCGTGAAAAGGCCGTTCTAAGAGCCTCTATATAACAGGAGGGATCTGCTCAACTGTGAGGCGAGGATCCGTTGCATGATATTAATGCTTAGCTGTTTTTAGGAAGCAACTCTGAAAATGATGCTCAAAGAGCCTTTACATAACACGCGTGCTCTGCTGTTGTTAGGAAAATGCACCTCAAAGAGCCTCTATTACACAAGCTGCTGCAAAACTGTTCAGCAAGGATCCTCAGCATGGCGGTGCTCTGTTGTTTTTAAGAAATTCACTGAAAAATGGCTACCTAACGAGCCTCTACATGACATGAACACTGTTTTCATGGACCAACTGCAAAAACAGTAGTCTGTGATCCACAATATGACTGGAATGTGCTGACGTTTTTAGGGATTTGCTGCAAAACTGTGGGGCAAGGATCCTCAGCATGGCGGAGCTGTTGTTTTTAGGAATCCGCTAAAACATGGCTACCTAACGAGCCTCTACATGACATGAACACTGTTTTTAAGGACCTACTGAAAAACACTGTGATCCTCAATATGACTGGAATGCAATGCCGTTTTTAGGGATTTGCTGAAAAACTGTGGGGCAAGGATCCTCAGCATGGCGGAGCTGTTGTTTTTAGGAATCCGCTGAAACATGGCTACCTAACGAGCCTTTACATGACATGAACACTGTTTTTAAAGACCTACTGAAAAACACTGTGATCCTCAATACGACTGGAATGCACTGCCGTTTTTAGGGATTTGCTGCAAAACTGTGGGGCAAAGATTCTCAGCACGGCAGTGCTCTGTTGTTTTTAAGATATTCACTGAAAAATGGCTACCTAATGAGCCTTTACATGACATTAACACTGTTTGGAAGGACCTAATGCAAAAACACTAGTGTGTGATCCACAATATGACTGGAATGCGCTACCTTTTGTAGGAATTGGCTGCAAAACTGCAAAGATCCACTGCATGACAGGAGGGCTCTGCTGTTGTTAGGAAGCTCCCGCAAAAAGGCCGTTCAAAGAGCCTCTATGTAAACAGGAGGGAAATGCTGAAGAACTGAGGCAAGGATCTGTTGCATGATATTAACGCTTAGCTGTTTTTAGGAAGCAGCTCTGAAAATGATGCTCAAGGAGCCTTTACATAACACGCGTGCTCTGCTGTTGTTAGGAAAATGTGCCTCAAAGAGCCTCTATTAGACAAGCTGCTGCAAAACTGTGAAGCAAGGATCCTCAGCACGGCAGTGCTCTGTTGTTAAGATATTCACTGAAAATGGCTACCTAATGAGCCTTTACATGACATTAACACTGTTTTGAAGGACCTAATGCAAAAACACTAGTGTGTGATCCACAATATGACTGGAATGCGCTGCCTTTTGTAGGAATTCGCTGCAAAACTTTGAGGCGATGATCCTCTTCATGACAGGAATACTTTGCTGTTTTTAGGAAACTCCCGCAAAAAGGCCGTTCAAAGAGCCTCTATGTAAACAAGAGGGATCTGCTGAAGAACTGAGGCAAGGATCCGTTGCATGATAGTAATGCTCAGCTGTTTTTAGGAAGCAGCTCTGAAAATGATGCTCAGAGCCTTTACATGATAGGCGAGTTCTGCTGTTTTTAGGAACATGCGCCTCAAAGAGCCTCTATAAGACAAGCTGCTGCAAAACTGTGGGGCAAGGATCCTCAGCATGGTGGAGCTCTGTTGTTTTTAAGAAATTCACTGAAAAATGGCTACCTGACGAGCTTCTACATGACATTAACACTGTTTTTATGGACCGACTGCAAAAACACTAGTCTGAGATCCTCAATATGACTGGAATGCGCTGACGTTTTTAGGGATGTGTTGCAAAACTGTGGGGCAAAGATCCTCAGCATGGCGGAGCTGTTGTTTTCAGGAATCCGCTGAAACATGGCTATCTAACGAGCCTTTACATGACATGAACACTGTTTTTAAGGACCTATTGAAAAAACACTGTGATCCTCAATATGACTGGAATACGCTGCTGTTCTTTTGGGATTTGCTGCAAAACTGTGGGGTCAGGATCTTCAGCATAGCAGTGCTCGGTTGTTTTTAATACATTTGCTAAAAGATAGCTACCATGAGATTGACACTGTTTTTAAGGACCTACTGCTAAATTACTAGTCTGTGATCCACAAAATGACTGGAATGCGCTGCTGCTTTTAGGAATTTGCTGCAAAACTGAGGCAAAGATCCTCTGCATGACAGGAGGGCTCTGCTGTTTTTAGGAAGCTCCCGCAAAAAGGCAGTTCAAAGAGCCTCTAAGTAAACAGGAGGGATCTGTTAAAGAACTGAGGCAAGGATCCGTTGCATGATAGTAATGCACAGCTGTTTTTAGGAAGCAGCTCTGAAAATTATGCTCAAAGAGCCTTTACATAACAGGCACGCTCTGCTGTTTTTACAAAAATGCACCTCAAAGAGCTTCTATAAGAGAAGCTGCTAAAAAACTGGGGGGCAATGGCGGAGCATGGCGGAGCTCTGTTGTTTTTAAGAAATTGATTGAAAAATGGCTACCTAACGAGTCTCTACATGACATTGACCCTGTTTTTATGGAGCGACTGCAAAAGCACTAGTCTGTGATCCTCAATATGACTGGAATGCGCTGACCTTTTTAGGGATTTGTTGCAAAACTGGGGGGCAAGGATCCTCAGCATGGCGGAGCTGTTGTTTTTAGGAATCCGCTGAAACATGGCTACCTGACAAGCCGTTACATGACATGAACACTGTTTTTAAGGACCTACTGAAAAAACACTGATCCTCAATATGACTGGAACGAGCTGCCGTTTTTAGGGATTTGCTGCAAAACTGTGGGGCAAGGATCCTCAGCATGGCGGTTCTCTGTTGTTTTTAAGATATTTGCTGAAAAATGGCTACCTAACAAGCCACTACATGACATTAACACTGTTTTTAAGGACCTACTGCTAAAACAATAGTCTGTGATCCAAAAAATGACTGGAATGCGCTGCCTTTTGTAGGAATTTGTTCCAAAACTTTGAGGCAAGGATCCTCTGCATGACAGGAGGGCTTTGCTGTTTTTAGGAAGCTCCTGCAATAAGGCCGTTCAAAGAGCCTCTTTATAACAGGAGGGATCTGCTGAAGAACTCAGGCAAGGATCCGTTGCATGATAGTAATGCCTGGCTGTTTTTAGGAAGCCGCTCTGAAAATGATGCTCAAAAAGCCTTTATATGATAGGCGAGTTTTGCTGTTTCTAGGAAAATGTGTCTCAAAGAGCTTCTATGAGACAAGCTGCTGCAAAACTGTGGGGCAAGGATCATAAGCATCGCGGAGCTCTGTTGTTTTTAAGAAATTCACTGAAAAATGGCTACCTAACGAGCTGCCACATAACACGGTTTTTAAAGACCTACTAAAAAAACAGTGTGATCCTCAATATGACTGGAATGCGCTGGCGTTTTTAGGAATTTTCTGCAAAACTGTGGGGCAAGGATCCTCAGCATGGTTGAGCTCTGTTTTTAGGAATCCGCTTAAACATAGCTACCTAACCAGCCTCTACATGACATGAACACTGTTTTTAAAAGCCTACAGAAATTAGATTTTCTTAGGTCCATTCTGAGTGTCATACTTGATCATTTCGCGATATTGCCATATTTTTGCTGAAAAGATTTATTAGAGAACATCGACGATAAAGTTCGTAACTTTTGGTCGCTAATAAAAAAGCCTTGCCTGTACCGGAAGTAGTAGACGATGTGCGCGTGACATCTCCAGTGTGAGGGCTTCTCACATCCTCACATTGTTTATAATCATAGCCTCAAGCAGCAAGAGCTATTCGGACCGAGAAAGCGACAATTTCCCCATTGAGCGAGGATGAAAGATTTGTGGATAAGGAAAGTTAGAGTGAAGCACAAAAAAAACCCGACGGTTCCGGGCGGCAGCAGTGTGAGCGTTTCAGATGTAATTAGACACATTTACTAGGATAATTCTGGAAGATCCCTTATCTGCTTATTGTTTTACTAGTGTTTTAGTGAGATTTTAAAGTCATACCTCAAAGTCTTGTGGATGCGGTGAACGCTAGTGTCATTGATGGAAGCCATGGAGGAGCGAAGCTCACAGCTGCCTTTTTTGACAGCTGCTGCAGGAGGAGGTCCAGTAATCCACTGATATTTCCGGTAAGAGCCGACTTAATATCACAATTTCCCCATCCAAACACATGCTGGTTGACGTAGAGAAACATGTTCGCTTCACCGCTCTGTGTTAAAGCCTCACAACAAACAAAGAAACACCGGCTGTGTCTCGGTGCTAAAGACAGCTGCAATCCACCGCTTTCCACCAACAGCATTGTTCTTTATAGTCTCCATTATTAAATGGACAAATTACAAAACATTCAGCCACACAGATTGTCCAAATTACTGTGTAATTATGCGATGAAAAGAGACAACTTTTAGCCGTAACTGGTGCTGGGCTAATATGTCCACTCCAACCAATAACGTCACAAGCACGCGTCATCAGACGCGTCATCATTCCGCGATGTTTTCAACAAGAAACTCCGTGGGAAATTTAAAATTGTAATTTAGTAAACTAAAAAAGCCGTATTGGCATGTGTTACAATGTTAATATTTCATCATGGATATATAAACTATCAGAATGCGTGGTCGGTAGGGTTGGGTATCGTTTGAATTCGAACGATTCCGATTCTTTCTTTCGATTCCGATTCCTGACGATTTATCGATTCAGATTCTTCTCGTACCATGCCGGGATCAGTGTGTTTGCCAGGTAGTCCCTGGAAGGTGGTATGTATTTTGGGTTGAGAGTTTTCACCATATCCCTGCAAACATAAACAAACATGTAATGTTGCTGTTAATGTTTAGCCCAGTATCAATTAGCTTAGCTCTAACGTTATTTTTTAACTAACCTAAATGTTGGAGATTCCACCTCTGAAAAGGGATGGAGTCTTTTGACCTTTCTGTGGCACTCTTCCGTCTGTGGCACCGACATCTTCCCCATTGCCGCTACGGTGAACGAAGTACATTGAGCAGATCGCGGAGTCTGACTAGCAGGTTTTAAATTGTCTATGTAAAAATATGCGGGCTAATTTATTAAATGCCTCAATGTTGGCGCAAAACACATTATTTATTGCATATATATTGTTTTACTTACCGGATTCGGACTGCAGTGCAGTCACCGAGGTGCCAGGCTGGGAGTCGGAACCGGAGCCAGAGGAAGACGCAGAGGAGGACGGTCGTCGCAGCGCGTCAAAGACGGGACACGCATTTATTTGTACTTCCATGAACTCGGAGGTGCTTCATCATGTTCGACGTTCACCCTCCTAAGCACGAAACAGTCCTGTCCCACGTGTTACAGTTCGCCGATATTTAATTTTTTCTGTAAAATAAAGCCACACTTTCGACCGCCGACGCCCGCTATCCATGCTTGACTGACTCGCTCAGCTACATAGGCTCGGCTATGCTAACACTTCCAGCGGTGGGCGCTTCTTGTTGGTAATCAGCGGCTTCTTCTTCCGGTCCGCGGACTTATTCTTTTTTTCCGGTTGGCGGACTGGGTATCGAAACTACGAATCGAAATTAAACTTTTGAACGATTCCGGGAGAATCGGAAAGTTAGTCCCGGTTCCAATCGATACTCGATACTCGATACCCAACCCTAGTGGTCGGTAGTAGTGGGTTTCAGTAGGCCTTTAAGGAAGTACTGAAAAAACACTGTGATCCTCAATATGACTGGAATACGATGCTGTTTTTAGGGATTTGCTGCAAAACTGTGGGGCCAGGATCTTCACTATGGCAGTGCTCTGTTGTTTTTAAAAAAAATAGCTAAAATAACAGCTACCTAATGAGCCTCTACATGACATGAACACTGTTTATAAGGACCTACTGCAAAAACACTAATCTGTGATCCACAAAATGACTGAAATGCGTTACCATTTGTAGGAATTTGCTGCAAAACTGTGAGGCAAACATCTTCTGCATGTCAGGAGGGCTCTGCTGTTTTTAGGAAGCTTCTGCAAAAAGGATGTTTAAGGAGCCTGTATATAAGAGGAGAGATCTGCTGAAGAACTGTGAGGCAAGGATACAATGTATGATAGTAATGCTCGGCTGTTTTTAGGAAGCAGCTCTGAAAATTTGCCTCAAAGAGCCTCTATAAGACAAGCTTCTGCAAAACTGTGGGGCAAGGATCCTCAGCATGGCGGAGCTCTGTTGTTTTTAGGAATCCGCTGAAACATGGCTACCTAACTAGCTTCTACATGACATGAACACTGTTTTTAAAGACCTACTGAAAAAACACTGATCCTCAATATGACTGGAACGCGCTGCCGTTTTTAGGGATTTGCTGCAAAATTGTGGGGCAAGGATCCTCAGCATGGCGGTGCTCTGTTTTTTTAAAAATATTCGCTGAAAAAAGGCTACCTAAGGAGCCTTTACATGACATTAACACTGTTTTTAAGGACCTACTGCAAAAACACTAGTGTGTGATCCGCAATATGACTGGAATGCGCTGCCGTTTGTAGGAATTTGCTGCAAAACTTTGAGGCAAAGATCCGCTGCATGACAGGAGGGCTTTGCTGTTTTTAGGAATCTGCTGAAGAACTGAGAGGCGATTATTCTTCACTAAAAGACCCTCTATAAAACAATCCATGTGTACCCGAAGAGCCTCTACGTGACATTAATACTGTTTTAAGGACCTACTGCAAAAACACTTTTCCGTGATTCTCAATGTGACAAGAGTGCTCTGCTGTTTTTCGGACTTTGTTGCAAAACTGTGAGGCAAGGATCCTTTTTACATGACAGAAAAAGGAGTAATCTGCTGTTTTTAGGAAAGGACTTAAAATGCTACTCAAAGAGCCGCTATATGATGGAGCAATTTGCTGTTTTTAGTAATCTGCTGTAGAACTGTGAGGAAAATATTTTATACATGAGTTAAGTGAGTTTAATAGTACCTGATAGTCGGAAGGGTGTCTCCACGGGTGTCTTGACGCGCAGTGTCTCAGGGGAGTCGAGGGCAGCTATGGACGGCACAAGCTCAGCTTTTCTCCGGTAAGAACTGACTTTTTAACCACAATTTTCTCACCCAAACCTGCTGGTTGACATGTGGTTGGGATCCATGTTCTCTTGACCGCGCTCTGATCCATAGGAAAGTTTCACTTCCAGGAATTTTAAACAAGGAATCACCGTGTGTTTGTGTGGCTAAAGGTTAAAGCTTCCCAACTCCTTCTTTCTACTGTGACTTCTCCAATATTAATTGAACAAATTGCAAAAGATTCAGCAACACAGAAGTCCAAAATACTATATAATTATGCGGTTAAAGCAGACGACTTTTAGCTGTGTTTGTGTGCAGCGCTCACACTTCCTAAAAACCTGTGACGTCTTGCGTACACGTCATCATTACACGACGTTTCGAAGAAGAAACTCCCGGGAAATTAAAAATTGTAATTTAGTAAACTAAAAAGGCCGTATTGGCATGTGTTGCAATGTTAATATTTCATCATTGATATATAAACTATCAGACTGTGTGTGGGTTTCAGTAGGCCTTTAATATGACCTGTATTGACCTATTTTTTTTTAGCTTTGGGTCAAGTTTCGTACTGCAACTTAATTGCAGAGTTGTGTCGAGCCATGGTGCGGTGAAAAACAGTGTGCGGGTTGCAAGCGAGCAACATGACCTGAGGAAACATCAGAGATGACGAGTCCCAGCCCTTCCAAGGGTTGCATCCTCCAGCCAGACATCTCCAGCTGTACCCAAGCTTACTAGCACATGTTGTGGAAGATTAATGGACTCTCCTTGTGCTGCTGTCTGCTCACTTTGAACAGCAGCATTACTCCAAAGTTGAAAATGGAGAGAGGAGCCCAGAAAGACTTTGGAGGACTGGAATGGGAAAAAAAAGCGATTTGGAGCGAGAGGAGAGGAGTAAAGGGGTTGTAGACGGAGAGGTAATGAGGCCAGTGACTGGCTTTACACCTCATCTCTGAGGAAAATAATTGGGAGAGAGCTGCAGGGCACTCATTTAAGCACTCTGCTGGGTAAATGTAGTGCAACCAGCTATGAAGGGTGAATCAATGTATTACCACCTTCCCAATAAGGCACCCGACTCATAAAAATTCAATTGACTTCCGGCCGCGCTGCTCATGGGCACTGAGCTATCGACCCAGGTGCGATATCACGCCCTGCTTTAATACGACACAGAAGCTGTGTGACTTTCATCCTATTTCTGTCAGAAATAGGATTTTTTTAAATGCATATGGATAAAGTCATAAATGCTTCAATTAGTCCCAGTCTAGTGTAAACGCAGCCAGAAAGTGCTGTGGTGAGGTCCCCACTATGTGTGAAAAACAGAAAGTACACTTCTGAAGTATATATGGCAATTATTATGAGACTTTAGCTAGGCGAACATCTCTAAATGATTTAGTGTTTTTGCTTTTGCTTTGGCTTTCTTGTCAGGCATAAAGCTGGACATGTAAATTGAAAACAAGATACGCGTGGTCAATTTTATTTTTATTATAATTTTTTGCGATTGTTGCAGCCTAAAATGGCCAGAGCTTTTTGTGGACAGTAGAGATGCGCGTTTTGCGGTCTCATCCGCGGAGTCCGCGGATAACCCGCGGGTCGGGCGGGTGACATGACAAAAAAATAGATTTTAATTAGATCCGGGCGGGTGGCGGTTGAATCATCCGGAAATATTTGATATACATGGTTCTGGAAGCGGTATCCTTTGCCATTCTAAGAACCATTTAAGACCCGTGTCGCAAAGCTAAGAAGTCAATAGGACACGCTAATATTCTCTAGAATGACTACCGGCAGTCACCCAGATAATAAGTATTAGGGCGTGCTATGAAGTCATTGACTTTGTCGCCCTCTACAGCATGTACAATCTGCTTGTCAGTCCAGCAACATGTGTGTGGCTTCAACAGCAACACGCAGACGACTGCAAGACATACTGGGTGACACAGAGTACACTAATGGTTGTGATATAAACAATTTTAACACTCTTAGTAATATGCGCCACGCTGTGAAGCCACACCAAACAAGATTGACAAACACATTTCGGGAGAACATCCTCACAGTAACACAACATAAACGCAACACAATAAAATACCCAGAATCCGTTGTATCCGTGATACCTCGTGAATATATTTTACACCCCCGCCCCCCGACCCCGCCCACCTTACCGACGCACGGGGTGGAGGTGGGGGGCCGGGTTTGCTGCTAGCGGGGTGTATAAAATAGTCAGGGTGTGTCATGGATTAAAGTTGTTTATATCACAACCATCAGTGTACTTTGTGTCACCCAGTCTGCCTTTCAATCTTGTACGTGTGATTGCGGAAGCTGCACACAACATGTTGCCAGACTAACAATCGGTTTGTACATGTTGTTGAAGGTGTCAAAGGCAATGGCTTCACAGCACGCCCATATCCTTGTCATCAGGATGAACGGCAATTGGATAATCGCGAGAACTTTAGCGGCTCCAATTGTCTTCGTTACTCTGTGAAACGGGTTTAAATAGCTCTGTGAGTGGTAAAGGTGGCCAACCTCTGATGTATTTCAGCGAGCGGGTTGTGTTACTGATAAAATGTTGGTTCGGGTGGACGGCGGGTGGATGACGACTTTGGTGATGCGGTTGCGGATGCTATAATTGCCTATCCGCGCATCCCTAGTAGACAGTTACGGCAATTGTTTAGATGTTTTGAGGCTTTTTTTTTCAATAACATTAAATCAACTTGTGATTTGATAGATTTGTACTCACTGTTTGAAGTGTTCCTTGTAACCTTAAAGGCCTACTGAAACCCACTACTACCCACCACGCAGTCTGATAGTTTATATATCAATGATGAAATATTAACATTGCAACACATGCCAATACGGCCGGTTTTAGTTGACTAAATTGCAATTTTAAATTTCCCGCCGAGTTTCTTGTTGAAAATGTCGTGTAATGATGACGCGTGCGCGTGACGTCACGGACTGTCAGGAAATATTAGCTCAACACCAGCTACGGCTAAAAGTCGTCTCTTTTCATCGCATAATTCCACAGTAATTTGGACATCTGTGTTGCTGAATCTTTTGCAATTTGTACAATTAATAATGGAGACTATAAAGAACAATGCTGTTGGTGGAAAGCGGTGGATTGCAGCTGTCTTTAGCACCGAGACACAGCCGGTGTTTCTTAGTTTTTAACACAGAGCGGTCAAGAGAACATGTTTCTCTACGTCAACCAGCATGTTTTTGGATGGGAAAATTTTGACATATATCTTACCGGAGACGACATTGGATTCTTCGTCCTCCTGCAGTAGCTGTTTAAAAGGCAGCTGTGAGCTTGGCTCCTCGGCTTCTCTCTGAGACACTGCGTATTCACCGCTGCCATCCGACCTCGAGGTATGTCTTTACAATCTCACTAAAACACTATTAAAACAATAAGCAGATAAGGAAGCTTCCAGAATTATCCTAGTAAATGTGTCTAATTACATCTGAAACGCTCACACTGCCGCCGCCCAGAGCCGTCGCTTTTTATTTTATTATTGTTTTTTTTTGTAGTCCTTCGCTATCAATGTCATGATCCACAAATCTTTCATCCTCGCTCAAATTAATGGGGAAATTGTTGTTTTCTCGGTCCGAATAGCTCTTGCTGCTGGAGGCTCCCATTAAAAACAATGTGAGGACGTGAGGAGCCCTCACCCTTGTGACGTCATCGTCTGCGACTTCCGGTAAAGGCGAGGCTTTTTTATCAGCACCAAAAGTTGCGAACTTTATCGTCGATGTTCTCTACTAAATCCTTTCAGCAAAAATATAGCAATATCACAAAATGATCAAGTATGACACATAGAATGGACCTGCTATCCCCGTTTAAATAAGAAAATCTAATTTCTGTTGGCCTTTGACCTTAAAAAGCGCAGGATTTTAACGAAAAAAAAATTAAAGTTAAAACTCTACTATGCAAAGCAAAAGACATTTATCAACAATATCCTGAAACGCCACCGGCTTCGCTGGGCCCGAGCTCACCTAAGATGGACTGATGCAAAGTGGAAAGGTGTTCTGTGGTCTGACGAGTCCACATTTCAAATTATATTTGGAAACAGAGGATGTGGTGTCCTCCAGAACAAATAGGAAAAAACCATTCGGATTGTTATAAGCGCAAAGTTCAAAAGCCAGCTTCTGAACTTTGGGTTGTATTAGTGTATGGGGGTGTATTAGTGCCCAAGGCATGGGTAACTTACACATCTGTGAAGGCACCATTAATGCTGAAAGGTCCATACAGGTTTTGGAGCAACATATGTTGTCATCCAAACAACGTTTTAATGGACGCCCCTGCTTATCTCAGCAGGACAAGTGTTACAACAGCGTGGCTTCTTAAAAAAAAGAGTGCGGGTACTTTCCTGGCCCGCCTGCAGTCCAGACCTGTCTCTCATCGAAAATGTGTGGCCATTATGAAGCTTAAAATACTGAAGCTCTACATAAAACAAGAATGGGAAGGAATTCCACTTTCAAAGCTTCAACAATTAGTTTCCTCAGTTCCCAAACGTTTATTGAGTTTTGTTAAAAGAAAAGGTGATGTAACACAGTGGTGAACATGCCCTTTCCCAACTACTTTGGCACGTGTTGCAGCCATGAAATTCTAAGTTAATTATTTTTTGCAAAAAAAAAACAACAAAGTTTATGAGTTTGAACATCAAATATCTTGTCTTTGTAGTGTATTCAACTGAATATGGGTTGAAAAGGATTTGCAAATCATTGTATTCTAACACAATTTCCCAACTCATATGGAAACGGGGTTTGTATATATATATATATATATATATATATATATATATATATATATATATATATCTCATTTTTTTCCTCGCGCACTAATTGACTGAAGGCAATTAGGCCGGTGTTCTCTACCACCTGATGGCAAAATGCATTTTTAGACAATATGATTTCCCTGACTGGCTAGGAAACACTGAGAGTAACAAGCATTAGAACATGGATCAAAAAGACAGATTTCAAAAAATATTATAAACAAAATAAATTAAAAAATGGTTATTTTTTAGCTTGGAACTTCACGCGGGCTGGATTTTGGACACTGGCGGGCCGTATCCGGGATCCCTGGTAGATACCATCCAATCTAAGCTTTTGTTTTACGATATTGTAGCTTTAAGAGTATGCGGAGCAGTGTGGGATATCACATGTGCAGCATGCAACATGGCTGGGAGAAAAAGGAACAAAAGTAACATTTTCCAATCCCCCCCCCTGCGGTGAGGCAAAGGGTGGCTGAAGATGGAGCCAACATTTGTGAGGTCTGAAAGGGGAATTATCCTATTACCCTGGGGCTTGACGATACCGTGTAGTGTTAAATGAGAGAGATTCAATAATGTTTACAGACAAAAAGGAAGGGAATCACTTTTCTCCATACATTTCTTTTTCTGCTCTACTTTTTAAAGAACAATAGACAATGTGCCGCCCCACAGTGTTGTGTCATTGTGCTACTCAGAGGATGCTGATCTGCTCCCCCCCCCCACGCATGCCCTCCATCTCCACCTCCACCCTCCTCCTCTCTTGGCGACAGTGCTTTGCAGCTCGTCCTCCTGGGAAATTGCCGCGGATAAGTTATTCAATTAGAGCGGCATTATTGGCCCCGCGCTCTCTGAGGACGCCGCTGATGATGCTGTGATTACAACACTGCTGCTGCTGCTCTGCGGCTCACTAACGCATTCTTGCACATAAACATTAGCACCTTGTGCTGCTTTCGCGTTGAAGCCAGTCTGTGAGTTACGTAGAAGTCAGTAAATGGATACCGAAAGGTGTGCAAAATCGCAATAATGTAGCCAAGCAGGCTACTTCCTGGTTCACAGAGGATGACAATGAATGAATGAATGAATGAAATGAGTTTATTTCGGTCATATAATACAGTGTTTTTCAACCACTGTGCCGCGGCACACTAGTGTGCCAGGAGATGAATTGATTAACGTGGACCCCGACTTAAACAAGTTGAAAAACTTATTCGGGTGTTACCATTTAGTGGTCAATTTTACGGAATATGTACTGTACTGTGCAATCTACGAATAAAAGTTTCAATCAATTTTTGTGTACCGTTAAACCCCTACTATTTACCCAATAAATCTAGTCTAATAGAGAGTGAGAGGAAACGTCTTATATAGTTGAACAATTTACTATATACACCACATAAACATACAATAATAAACACACATTAATTACACTCGTCCCCACTCACACGCTACCTCCCCAACTCCAGCTGTCCACTTCCCTCGTAGCAAAGTAGCCACGATAGTACACAACTAAACTCTTTATAATGTTCCACACTCGCTCTCCAAATAGTAAACAGTCACAGGGGAGAGGGTCTCTTTAACAAACTTAACTAATACGTGACTAAACCTGCTGTTCGTGAAGTAACTGTGCAGCAAACAAACACGTGTGAGCTGCGGTTAGCTCACCTGTCCCATCTACTGGCAGCGGGAGTGCCCAAACGTCCTAAAATTTAACGAGTGAAACTTATAAACTGTCACTTATAACACACTGAAATAGGAAGCTTACTGTGGTTATTTCTCTGAACTGCAACCGTGGTGAACTATCTCCCGTGTAGTATTACAGACGCTACGTTGCTTGTTAATGCCGGAGCTCTTTTAACACTTTGTTTAACCTGCCAGCGGAAACGGAACTGCCCGTAACCATAGCAACCGGAAACCATAGCAACCGAAGCCATAGCAACAGTTAAACAACTTAAACAAACACATTTAACCTTTCCAAACGACACATATGAAATAGAAATAAATATTGATAATCAAACCTTTAACAGAAACGATCTCCTGTTTGTAGAACTAAAGGAACAATTACATAAATATGCAAACCTTCAGAACAGTTAATATGTAGCATAAAAAATGCAGATGGCCTTAAAACGCCACTACACTCTGTCACCGTATGTAAGTACCCAAAATAAAGACTCGACATAAATATAAATTCAATCGGATCAGAAACATTGGAGGAAACGGGATTAAAAACCGATGCTAACCGCCCATAGAAAATACATGGGTACGGCTAGTAGCTACTATTAGCAAACAAATTCACTTACCAACTCGGCTTAATATCTTAACATCGCCACACTCTAACATCGCAACTCGGCCATTATGGTCGGCACTTTTAAGTTTACAATTAGTTGTAAAATGTTGGACGGTTGTTTTTACGATATGCAGGTAAACGACAACTTTAAAACATACCGGCTTCAGATGTCCCCAGGCTTAGCCACTGCACCTGGCAGCCATCTTGGAACGCTGGATTATGCAGGCTGCAGCGGGTCACGTGAGCGCCTGTGTTAAACTCGCGAGATTAAACGTGGAAACGGCGCAGGTACTATGAGGGGATGACATGAGAGGAAATATGACGTGACGAGTATGACCCGGCGGTAAACCGAGGCATGCGCTAATTATTTTGCTAAACAAGTTTGACCCGGCACTAATTCTAGGCATGTGCTAATTCTAAGCATGCGCTAATTATTTTGCAAAACGAGTTTGACCTGGCGGTAAACCGAGGCATGCGGATAACATATACCCGGCGGCAATTCAAGGAAATATGGTAAATAAATATATATACATATATATAAATAAATAGATTACTGTACAGATAAATATATTGCACTTTTCCTCATGCGTCCACGTTTTTTTCCAGCGAGTTAATCCATTTTGGGGGGATTTGAGGGGATTATTTAATTATGATGCGTTCAAGAGTCTTACGGCCTGAGTGAAGAAGCTGTTACAGAACCTGCAGGTTCTGCTTCGGAGGCTGCGGAACCTCTTTCTAGAGTCCAGCAGTGAAAACAGTCCTTGGTGGGGGTGGGAGGAGTCTTTGCAGATTTTCTGAGCCCTGGTCAGGCAGCGGCTTTTTGCGATCTCCTGGATAGGAGGAAGAGGAGTCCTGATAATCTTTTCCGCCGTCCTCACCACTCTCTGGAGAGACTTCCAGTCTGAGGCACTGCAGGCTCCAGTCCAGACAGAGATGCTCTTGGTCAGCAGGCTCTCTACAGTGCCTCTGTAGAATGTGGTGAGAATGGGGGGAGGGAGCTGTGCTCTTTTCATCCGACGCAAAAAGTGCATGCGCTGCTGAGCTCTTTTTACAAGGGCTCCGGTGTGTAAGGACCAGGTTGTATTGTCATTTATCTGCACCCCAAGGAACTTGGTGTTGCTTACCATCTCCACCGCTGTGCTGTTGATGTAGAGTGGAGCGTGGCTGGACTTGTGCTTCCTTAAGTCAACAATGATCTCCTTGGTCTTGTTGACATTCAGGACCAGGTTGTTGGTTCTGCACCAGTCAACCAGATGTTTCACCTCCTCCCTGTAGTCCATGTCATTGTTGTCAGGGATGAGGCCCACTATTGTCGTGTCGTCCGCATACTTCACAATGTGTTTAGTAGTGGACCTGGCGCAGCAGTCATGAGTAATCAACGTGAACGGCAGTGGACTGAGGACGCAGCCCTGGGGGGAACCGGTGCTCAGGGAGATGACAGTGGAGGTGTTGTTGCCCACTCACAGATTGGGGTCTGTCTGTGAGGAAGTCAAGCAGCCAGTTGAGTATATACATTGAATTATTTACAATCCGAGGGGTGGGATGAGGAGCTTTGTAAACTCATGAAAAAAAGTCGGAATGACAACAAAATATTGTAATTAGTGGTTAGAGTGTCCGCCCTGAGATCAGTAGGTTGTGAGGTCAAACCCCGGCCGAGTCATACCAAAGACTATAAAAATGGGACTCATTACCTCCCTGCTTGGCACTAAGCATCAAGGGTTGGAATTGGGAGTTAAATCACCAAAAATGATTCCCGGGCGCGGCACCGCTGCTGCCCACTGCTCCCCTCACCTCCCAGGGGGTGATCAAGGGTGATGGGTCAAATGCAGAGAATAATTTAGCCACACCAAGAGCGTGTGTAACAATCATTGGTACTTTAACTGTAATTGTTTGAGAACAAAGTTGTCATTGCATGGACTTTTCGTACGATTCCATACTCCACCCTTCTAAAAAAAAAAAAAAAATAGCTGACCACATCTCAGAGGACGCCAGCAGCTAATCAGAGAGAATTGGCCAATCTGAAACAATTACGAGCTCATTTTGTCTTGTTTATTGTCCATGATATCAAAGTAGCAGTTTGTACATTAGCTTCTCATCACTTGTCACAATAGATTTTCATCACTGTTTGCTTTAGAAGAACTACTCTGCTCGTCCAGGAAAAAGGGACAACGTCACTCGAGACAACACCTCGGCACGCCAACACACAAGGTAGACACACACACACCATGCACACACACACACAAAATCCAAACACATCCCATCTTGTGGGACAAGTGAGGTGGTCTTTAAAGTGCTGCCATGCTGGGTCTGCCCTATCTAGCCAGTGCAGACCCACAGATGCCCTCCCGGGGGGACAGGCTTGAGGGGAGCGGGGCAGTGGGCCTGGAGCCTCATCTGCTCTGCCCAGAATACAAATAGGTCACACACACACACACACACACACACACACACACACACACACACACACACACACACACACACACACACACACACACACACACACACACACTGACCATGAACAAGAAGAGGTTTTGCCAGCTGAATTCCTCCATTAGCCATGATGGGAAGGGCCATCTGGTGTCAGTGTGGTGAAGCAATCAAGTTTCCGAGTCCGCACACATGAACACAACTCTCTCACGCTGAAGCACACTGCCTTTGGTCATGGCCCAAAGTTTGATGGAGTGTCAGGGCCACACCGGAAAGAAAGGACACTGACAATACTGCGGGGAATACCGACGTATATTTACGGGCAAAAGTCGGAGAAAACGAGAAAAAAAAATGTCATTTAATTTTTTTACCAGAAAAAGCAACACATTGCAAAAAAGTTGGCACAGGGGGCATTTTTACCACTGTGTTACATGGCCTTTCCTTTTAACAATACAAAAAGGTTTGGGAACTGAGTGAAACGGCTATGTGGCATCTTGTTGCCGAGTTCGATCTTCCAGGGATGCGTCGGTAAGGTAAGATATAATGGATAATGGGCGGCATGGCGTAGTGGGTAGAGCGGCCGTGCCAGAAACCTGAGGGTTGCAGGTTCGCGTCCCACCTATTGACATCCAAATCGCTGCCATTGTGTCCTTGGGCAGGACACTTCACCCTTTGCCCCCGGTGCCGCTCACACCGGTGAATGAATGATGAATGAAAGATTGGTGGTGGTCGGAGGGGCCGTAGGCGCAAACTGGCAGCCATGCTTCCGTCAGTCTACCCCAGGGCAGCTGTGGCTACAGATGTAGCTTACCACCACCAGGTGTGAATGAATGATGGGTTCCTACTTTTCTGTGAGCGCTTTGAGTATCTAACAATAGAAAAGCGCGATATAAATCTAATCCACTATTATTATTATTATTATAAAAGTAACAAAAAGAGCTAAGGAACAAAAATACTGGAGCTAAGCACAAAGGCAAATAAAAGCGCTAGCATCGAAGTCTTGGAAGACAAAAACCTAAACTAAACTTGGCACGTAGGCACAAAAAGGTAAACAACACAATTAGCATGCGAGCTAAGAAAACGGAAAGAGTGTAGCATGAAAGCTAGCGAGAATATACCTATGAGTAGTCGTCTCTGTTGCACGTGGGCAAATTAGGCTGAACTAACAAAAGGGGCGAGTTTAAATAAGGAAGGTGATTAGTACAACAGGTGTGCAGGGACTGTGAGTAGCAGGTGAAAACAATCTGAAACCATGGTGACAGACTAAACAGGAACCAAGGAGGTCAAACTACAAAACGTGATACAGAAAAGGAACAATAAACAAGAAAAATATGTAAAAATCAGAGTAGCGGATCGCAACACTGAGGAGACCAATTTTTGAAGCTTTTCAGGTGGAATTATTACCCATTCTTGTATGATGTACAGCTTAAAGGCCTACTGAAACCCACTACTACCCACCACGCAGTCGGATAGTTTATATATCAACGATGAAATATTAACATTGCAACACATGCCAATACGGTCTTTTTAGTTTACTAAATTACAATCAAAAATTTCCCGCGAGGTATCCTGTTGAAAACGTCGTGGAATGATGACGCTTATGTTGACGCGTGCTTGTGACGTTATTGGTTGGAGCGGACATTTAAGCCCAGCACCACTCACGGCTAAAAGTTGTCTGCTTTAATCGCATACTTACACAGTATTTTGGACATCTGTGTTGCTGAATCTTTTGCAATTTGTTCAATTAATAATGGAGACTATAAAGAAGAATGCTGTTGGTGGAAAGCGGTGGATTGCAGCTGCCTTTAGCGACCGAAACACAGCCGGTGTTTCTTTGTTTGTTGTGAAGCTTTAATATGGCACAGAGCGGTCAAGCGAACACATTTCTCTACCACATGTCAACCAGAAAGTTTTTGAATGAGAAAATTGTGATATTAAGCGGGCTCTTACCGGAGACTTGAGCGGAGTTTGCATCCTCCTGCAGCAGCTGTCAAAAATGCAGCTGAGACTTTCTTGGCTCCTCATTATGGCTTCCCTCAGAGACACTGGCGGTCACCGCTGCCCTCCGATTTTCAGGTATGACTTTATAATCTCACTAAAACACTAGTAACACAATAAACAGATATGGGATTTTCCAGAATTATCCAATTAAAAGTGTCTAATAACATCTGAATCGCTCCAACTGCCGTCGCTTTTTTTTTTCTTTTTTTTTTCTAGTACTTCACTCTAACTTTCCTCATCCACAAATCTTTCATCCTCACTCAAATTAATGGGGAAATCATCGCTTTCTCGGTCCAAATCGCTCTTGCTGCTGGTGGCTATGATTATAAACCATGTGAGGATGTGAGGAGCCCTACAACCGGTGACATCACGCGCACATCGTTTGCTACTTCCGGTACGGGCAAGGCTTTTTCATTAGCAACCAAAAGTTGTTAACTTCATCGCCATTGTTTTATACTAAAGCCTTTCAGCAAAAATATGGCAATATCGCGAAATTATCAAGTATGACACATAGAATGGACCTGCTATCCCCGTTTAAATAAGAAAATCTCATTTCAGTAGGCCTTTAAATTATTCAACAGTCCGACGTTGTGGTATTTAAGGCTTCATAATGCGCCACACATTTTCAATGGGAGACAGGTCTGGACTACAGGCAGGCCAGTCTAGTACCCGCACTCTTTTACTACGAAGCCACACTGTTGTAACACGTTCTGGAGATGGCTTGGCATTGTCTTGCAATAAGAAGAACAATGTTGTATTCTCATGAACACAGTTTAGTTTAGTTGTTATTTTTTTCAAAGTCCTTATTTTAAACATTCCAAGGATGAAGTTGCCATCTTAACAAGAGAAGGTCAGGAGAAATGTTGTAAATCAAAGAATATATATATATATATATATATATATATATATATATATATATATATATATATATATATATATATATATATATATATATATATATATATATATATATATTTAGTGTTGTGTAGTGTTGTTTAATTTTTCGGTACTTTTCGATACATTTCTAAATAAAGGAGACCACAAAAAATGGCATTATTAGCTTTATTTGAACAAAAAATCTTAGGGTACATGAAACATATGTTTCTTATTGCAAGTTTGTCCTTAAATAAAATAGTGAATATACCAGACAACTTGTCTTTTAGTAGTAAGTAAACAAACAAAGACTCCTAATTAGTGAGCTGACATATGCAGTAACATATTGTGTCATTTATCCACCTATTATTTTGTCATCAGTATGAGGGACAAACTGTAAAAAAACATTATTAATCTACTTGTTCATTTACTGTTAATATCTGCTTCCTTTCTCTTTTAGCATTTTAACACTTATGTTAAAATGTTATCATCACTTATTCTTCTGTTGTTTGATACTTTACATTAGTTTTGGATGATACTACAGATTTGGGTACCGATCTGATACCAAGTAGTTACAGGATCATACATTGGTCATATTCAATGTCCTCGTGTGTCCAGAGACATATTTCCTCAGTTTATAGACATAATATAGATTAAAAAAAACTCTAAAGAAGATGTTGTAATACCAAAAAATATCGACATAATCATAGTAGTATCGACTAGATATGCTCCTGTAATTGGTATCATTACAGTGGATGTCAGGTGTAGATCCACCAACGGCGTTTGTTTACATTATGACGCCGGTGAGCAACGGTGTGTAGTGAAGAATGTTTAGCTGTTCCTCGTCTGATAATGATAATTATAAGAAACTTACTTTTTTGTCGCCATGTAGGCGAGGTTTAATGATTTAGAAGTAGCTAAAACACTGCAGACTGCGGATGGACTTTAGCCGCTAGCTAGCTAGCCATGTCTTAAAGCACCTCTTCCTGAAGGCGTTTCAGTGTTATAACTTCACCTTTATCGTTAGTTTTTAAGCCAAACTGCGTCCGTTCTCCCTTTTCTGTCTACACTGTCTGCTTGTATGTATTCTGTGTGTGTGCACTACTGAACCTTTTTTAAGTCAGCATTTTAATCACACGAATAAATTCGCATTCTACTAAGAAAATTTCAGCAAAATTAAAAAAATGTGGACGATTACTTTTCATGACAAATAGAGATGTGGCTTTTTCACCGATATCCGATATTCCGATATTGTCCAACTCTTAATTACCGATTCCGATATCAACCGATAGTGATATATACAGTCGTGGAATTAACACATTATTATGCCTAATTTTGTTGTGAAGCCCCGCTGGATGCATTAAACAACGAAACAAGGTTTTCAAAATAAATCAATTCAAGTTATGGAAAAAAATGCCAACATGGCACTGCCATATTTATTATTAAAGTCACAAAGTACGTTATTTTTTTTCAACATGCCTCAAAACAGCAGATGGAATTTGGGACATGCTCTCCCTGAGAGAGCATGTGGCGGTTGAGGTGGGCTGGGTTGAGGTGGGGGAGGGGTGGAAGAGTTAGTGCTGCAAGGGTTTCTGGGTATTTGTTCTGTTGTGTTTATGTTGTGTTACGGTGCAGGTGTTCTCCCGAAATGTGTTTGTCATTCTTGTTTGGTGTGGGTCCACAGTGTGGCGCATATTTGTAACAGTGTTAAAGTTGTTTATATGGCCACCCTTAGTGTGACCTGTATGGCTGTAGAATTCACTTGTGTATGTAAAAAGCCGTAGATCAAGGGTCTCGGACACGCGACCCGTGGGCCAATTGCAGCCCGTGAGACATTATTTTGCGGCCCCCAGCTTAATATGAAATTTTAATGTTAATGCAGCCCGCAAATTTTATACGAATGACGCTTGACACCTTTGTGTCCGGAGCTGAAGGAATCTACCAATCACAGTGTGGTATGTGGCTCTCGAGGGCCAAACATTGATGCCAGACAAGCCGTTCGGAGGTTCCGAAGCACTCCGCTGAAGGACTGAGCGACAATACAAAACTGCGGTGCCAAGGAACACAGTGCTGATAGTCCGACAGAGAGTCGCTGGGCGAATCGGACGTGTAACACGTTAATTATGATGTTAGCCCGTTTGGGGCTAATTGTGCTACCGTAACTGTAAAACCAACGACAACAATTGTTGTTATTTGGGTCCATAATGGCTCTTTCAACGTTCTGGGTTACCTACCCCTGCGTAAGTGGGAAAGCGGCAAGTGAGTGAAAGCGACAGAAACGTTGCCATGGAGATAAGGGTTTTCATACGTGCCTGGCTGGAGTCACACCGCGAAACCTGTCCATCGGTAATAACAGTCCCCGATAACCTGGACCAATTCGAACCGTTACTTTTGTTTTTATTATTGTTTAATGTGTATTGCCTCAAGTCCCTTAATTTTCATTTTGTTCATCTATATTTTGACTTTATTTTGTGTTGAAAATAAAATTAAAGACATTTAAAAATATTTTCTTTTAAGAAATATTTTCTTGCGGCCCTGCTTCACCCGGACTCTGCATCCAGTGGCCCCCAGGTAAACTGAGTTTGAGACCCCTGCCATAGATATTGTGTGACCGGGCTGGCAACCAAATGCATTGCCTTTAAAGTTTATTGGCGCTCTGTACTTCTCCCTACGTCCGTGTACCGCTCCGTACAGCAGCGTTTTAAAAAGTCATACATTTTACTTTTTGAAACCGATACCGATAATTTCCGATATTACAATTTAAAGCATTTATCAGCCAATAATATAGGCAGTCTGATATTATCAGACATCTCTACTGACAAATACAACATTTTTCGCCAAACAAGTTTTTAGGGTCCGGCAGGCCCATTGCAAAAGGACTCCCAAAGGAGTCCTTTTGCAATGGGCCAAAGGACCCTATTGAAACTATAAGGTTTTATTATTATTATTATTCTTATTATTCTTTATTCTTCATTATTCCGCACCTTCGTACCCTAATTTGACCCCCTTAACATGCTTCAAAACTCACAAAATTTGACACACACGTCGGTATGACAAACCTTCCCAACTTATTAAGCAACCAAACCCCAAAAATCTAAATTTTATGCTAGCGCCCCCTAGGAAAAAAAACAAAAGTACTTGCTCATAACTTCCGTTAGGAATGTCGTAGGGACATGAAACAAAAACCTCTATGTAGGGCTGACTTAGACCTACATTTCCCAATTCAAACTTATGTGGCAAAAATCAACGGAGTTGGCAAAAACCCCTTCAAAACAAAATTTTCGCAAAAAATGCAATTTTTGCCTCTTTGAGCTGTAATTTGACCCCCTTAAAATGCTTCAAAACTCACCAAACTTGGCACACACATCAGGACTGGCGGAAATTGCGATCTATTGAAAAAAAACAAAACCCAAAAATCAAACTAGAGCTCCAGCGCAATTTTTTAATAAAACACAGCAAAAACTGCTCCCAGGAAGAAAACACAAACATTTTAATAATTGACATCATTCAGCAAAAATCAACATGAAGTTAAAAATTACCCCTTCAAAATAAAAGTTTTGTAAAAACCTGTCACCTTTATTCAAACATTATCTCCTCTGACATGAAACAAAAACCTTTATATAGGTCTCACTTACACCTACATTTTAATAATTGACATCCTTCAGCAAAAGTCAACAGGAAGTTTGTTATTCCCACTTCAATACAACAACTGCATTTCTTTCACAATGCATTAGAGCAGGGGTCGGGAACCTTTTTGGCTGAGAGAGCCATGAAAGCCAAATCATTTAAAATGTATTTCCGTGAGAGCCATATTATATTTTTTAACACTGAAGTAATAAGTAAGACCAACATTTTTAGAGTGTAAAAAGTCTTTAATTCTTTTTAATAAAATTGTTATTTCTCGAACAGGTGCGGTAGAAAACAGATGAATGGATTAAAATGCATGAAAATGGTTTATATTTTGAACGTTATTTTTAACACTGTGATTACCAGTGGAATTATTCATTACTTATCGTGTTAAGCAATGTCAGCTAAGATTTATCTGAGAGCCAGGTGCAGTCATCAAAAGAGCCACATCTGGCTCTAGAGCCATAGGTTCCCTACCCCTGCATTAGAGTCTCAAAATGGTGGCACAAAGGCGTCCTTATAAAAATGCCCAAGCCACTTTACAACTGTTATCACTATGAGACTGATGTATACCACATGTGTATACAACTTTTTCTCTGTGTAATAATCCATCCATCCATCTTCTACCACTTATCTGGCCTTGGGTCATGGGGGCAGCAGCCAAAGGCGGGCCCGGCTAACGCTGCTTGCAGCTTTAATTTTTCTTATTATTTAATTATATTTTCTTTCAGTGTGCTTGAAAGACTTGGTAAGACTGTACCTAAATATGCTTATTCCAACGTTTCACCCATTTAATTCAGCAATTCAATTTAGACGTCGACTATTTAGTCCGCACTGTGACATTTCGTGCATCTACATCACACAATCAAGTCCCTTTAAAAAACAAAAACGGAAAAGGAACATTTCAATGGAAGCTATTACATAAACACTGATAAAGTGCACCTGTGAGCATTTATTTGAGATATTCTTCGCTAAAAGCCACTGTAATTGGAGTCCATTAAAACAACACAATGCAAATTGCACTCTAAACGTGGATTATTGGTTTGTTTGTGCACTTTGACGGCCAGAAAACCCCACAAAGCACCGACTTTATCATCGCCCTGATTTTGGCACCCCTTATCTCCCACTTTATCAGTGTCTTGTAGTTGTAATATTTTCGCCTGTTTTGGAAATTCCTCGAAGAGGGGAAAAAGTTGGGCCAGGTTAAAAATAGACATTGTTTAGCCGTGATGTCATTCGGTGAGGCTGGGGGCTGAAGTTTTTCTTTTCACTTGACTTACTGCCTGCACTGTGCAGACTCTACATACTGGCCATGGAGAGGAAAAAGCTTGTTTATTTTGGCCTGGAGTCAAAAAACCTCTGGTCCCGATAAAGGAATGTTTGCACGGCGTAAATCAAGGAGGAAAAAAGTACCTTTGAAAAGTCTTCAGCGCTGTATTAGCAGCTCATAAAATGATAAAAAGCCGCACATAGGAAGACATTTACATAATTTACATTCACAGCACACTAAAATACAATAGAACTTAGTCAAGATACATTTCAAAGCACTGGTTTTGCAGTGATTTTGAATCTATGTCGCCGATATGAACGAATAAGAGTATTTGTACATTCACCTTTAAGGGGACTTTTGACAAAGGTTACATGAGCCACCAAACGAATAGTCAAGTTATCGATTGTGTGTAATGGAAATGGAGAATAGGCAGCACGGTGGGACAGGAGTTAGTGCCTCACAATACGAAGGTCCTGAGGCGTCCTGAGTTCAATCCCAGGCTGGGGATCTTTCTGAGTGGAGTTTGCATGTTCTCCCCGTGACTGTGTGGGTTCCTTCTGGGTACTCCGGCTTCCTCCCACTTCCAAAGACATGCACCTGGGGATAGGTTGATTGTCAACACTAAATTAGCCCTAGTGTGTGAATGTGAGTGTGAATGTTGTCTGTCTGTGTGGGCCTTTGATGAGGTGGTGACTTGTCCAGGGTTTACCCCACCTTCTGCCCAAATGCGGCTGAGATAGGCTCCAGCACCCCCCGCCACCCCAAAAGGTGTATTCTGCATTATAATGCTGCCAGAGGAGTTGGCACTTTAGGGTTCTCATTTCGACTGCAAAATAGTTGAATCAACAATTTTCCTCAACGGACTCAAGACACCAAGAATAACCAAACAAAACCAACTGGTGATGCGTTTGATTGACATTTTGGTTTCTGGATTCGGGTCTGATTGGCTTAGGGGGGTTAACCTTTTAAAGGGGAACATTATCACAATTTCAAAAGGGTTAAAAACAATAAAAATCAGTTTCCAGTGGATTGTTGTATTTTTTTAATTTTTTTTCAAAATTTTACCGGTCCCGGAATATCCCTAACTAAAGCTTTAAAGTGCCTTATTTTCGCTAGCTTCGAAACCACTATCCATTTCCCTGTGACGTCATACAGTGCTGCCAATACAAACAACATGGATACAAACGTACAAACAGCAAGATATAGCGACATTAGCTCGGATTCAGACTCGGATTTCAGCGGCTTAAGCGATTCAACAGATTACGCATGTATTGAAACAGATGGTTGGAGTATTGAGGCAGATAGCGAAAACAAAATTGAAGAAGAAATTGAAGCTATTGAGCGAATAGCTATTGACGCTATTCGGCCATAGCCAAGCTCTGACACTGATCATACAGGTAGTGGACCACCACAATCAGATCAGTCCAATACCCCATACTCTCTGAGCACTCACAGCAAGACTTTCAGAGGGACACAGTCAAATGGCTTCTCCTAGTCCACAAAGCACATGTAGACTAGTTGGGCAGACTCCCGTGCACCCTCAAGAACCCTGCCAAGAGTAAAGAGCTGGTCCACAGTTCGATAATTCAGGACGAAAACCGAACTACTCCTCCTGAATCCAAGATTTGACTATTTGGCGTAGGCTCCTCTTCAGTACACCTGAATAGACCATACCGGGAAGGCTGAGGAGTGTGATTCCACGATACTTGGAACACACCCTCCAGTTCCCCTTGTTAAAGAGAAGAACCACCACCTCGATGTCCATGCAATGCTGCAGAGTTTTGTCAACCAAGACAGCCTTACAGCATCCAGAACCTTAAGGAACTCTGGGCAGATCTTATCCACACCCGGGGCACTGCCACCAAGGAGCTTTTTAACTATATCAGCAACCTCAGCCCCAGAAATAGGAGAGCCCACCACAGAATCCCCAAGCACTTGTAGGTGGGATTGAGAAGGTCTTCGAAGTATTCCCTCCACCGATCCAGAACGTCCTTAGTCGAGGTCAGCAGCACACTATCCTCACCATATACGGTGTTGACAGTACAATGCTTCCCCTCCTGAGTCGGTGGATGGTGGTCCAGAATTTATTTGAAGCCATCCATAAGTTGTTTTCCATAGCTTTGCTAACTTCCTCCCATGTCTGAGTTTTTGCCTATGCGATCGCCAAAGCCGCGTGCCGCTTGGCCAGTCGGTACCTGTCCGCTGCCTCTGGGGTTCTTTGAGCCAAAAGGACCCGATAGGAAACCTTCTTCAGCTTGACGGCATCCCTCATTGCTGGTGCCCACCAGCGGGTTCTGGGATTACCGCCACGACAGGCACCAACAACCTTTCGACCACAGCTGCGATCGGCTGCCTCGACAATAGAGTTACGGAACTGGTTCATTCGGACTCAGTGCCCTGCACCTCGCTCGTGACATGTTCAAAGTTCTTACGGAGGTAGGAATTGAAACTCTCTCTGACAGGAGACTCTGCTAGATGTTTCCAGCAGACCCTCCCAATGCGTTTGGGCCTGCCAGGTCTGACCGGCATCCTCCCCCAACATCGGAGCCAACTCACCACCAGGTGGTGATTGTTAGAAAGCTTGTCCCCTTTCTTCACCCGAGTGTGCAAAACATGAGACCGCAAATCCGATGAAACAACTACAAAGTCGATCATGGAACTGCGGCCTAGGGTGTCCTGGGGCCAAGTGCACATATAGACACCCTTATGTTTGTACAAACTGTTTGTTATGGACAATCTGTGATGAGCACAACAGTCCAATAACAAAACACCACTGGGGTTCAGATCCCTCTCCAGGTTTTACTGTCATTGCCAATGTTAGCATTGAAGTCATCCAGCAGAAAAAAGGAATACCGCCAGGGAGCACTCTGCGGTACTCCCTGATGAAACGTAAATATTAAATACAAAATTATACAGAGTTAAAATAAATACATTTTAGCTATATTAATAATACATGATAAAAACACATATCTTTTATCAAATAAACTGTCAAAACAATTTAAGTGTAAATGAAAATAGAGCTTTACCACTAGTCATTATTTTTGCACTAAAAACATTTTCTTTGACTTTAGCTCCAGACTTCTTCTGTTTGTTTGATATTGTCATTACTGCCACGAGTGGTGGAAAAGATATTTTTTGGCGGTCGTCTAAAGGCCCTATAGTTAATATTCTTAACACTGACATGGAAGTATTTTCAATGTAGAAAATACTAATTATAATATGACCCTGGGCCCTTTTATAACGCTTCCATTAGGATCTCCACTTCAACTTGTGTCATGATTGATTGTTACTTAGATTAGTGTTTCTTAACCATAGGGCGGGCGGCCCTTTTAGTTGGGGCCTCCAAAAAAATATCTGTTTCTCAGCTGTAGTCCATATGGCCCTCAGCAATACTCAGTTGTAATCCACCTTTTCACCACTTGGGGCATTAATAACAATCTCAAACAGACATAAGAAGTCTTGAGCTAAAGTCATAGTGATAGTTATCGCTAAGTTTCTTAAGCACAGAAATTATGACCAGAGTTGTGAAATTATATTGTCAATAGCACTTCAATTTAAGTAAAGTACCAATGATAGTCACACACACACCAGCTGTGGTGAAATTTGTCCTCTGCATTTGACCCATCATACTTGCTCACCCCCTGGGAGGTGAGGGGAGCAGTGAGCAGCAGTGGTGGCTGCACCCAGGAATAATTTTTGGGGATTTAACCCCCAATTCCAAAGCTTGATGCTGAGTGCCAAGCAGGGAGGTAATGGGTCCCATTTTTATAGTCTTTGATAGGCGTCAGCAACCCCCGCAACCCCAAAAGGGAATAAGCGGTAGGTAATGGATGGATAGATGGTATGACTCGGCCGGGGTTTGAACTCAAAACCTACCGATTCTCAGAGCGGACACTCTAACCACGAGGCTACTGAGTAGGTGTAATTGAAAGTTGAATTAAGAAATCTTCATTCAGACTTCGATATGATAATAATAATAATAATAATAATAATAGTTGATTATTTGGTGGAAAAACAAGGGGTTTGACTCTGGTGGTGAAAAAACGGGCAGAAATTCGAAAATTGTCAAGTACTTATTTTTCTGAGGTTTTTTATATAAATAATAACGACGAAAACATAGTTTCATATCATTTGACAAGATTGTAAACTGTAAGTAGGTTAGATGTAATTATTGAATTTGACAAAAATTAAGATTAAGATGACCGATTAAGGTTTAATTGGTTTTCTTATCATTTATAATAGTTTATAATATATTTAATTTGACCTGCTCAGTGGCTTTGTGGTAGGAGTTAAAACCCCTGCTGAGTCATACCAAAAACTATAAAAATGGGACCCATTGACTCCTTGCTTGGCACTCAGCGTCAAGGGTTGGAATTGGGGGTTAAATCACCAAATGATTCCCAAGCGTGGCCATTTCTGATTCTCACTGCTTCCCTCACCTCCCAAGGGGTGAACATGGGGATGGGTCAAATGCAGGGGATAATTTCACCATACCTAGTGACACTTAGACTTTAACTTTAGTATTTGTGTGGTGGAAAGGTTGAGGCCCCACACTCAAAACTGTTAGGAACCCCTGCCTTGGATATTGGAGTGTGGTTTTGCCTTCTTGTGGGGAAAAAAACACCCTTATACATCATCCATCCATCCACCTTCTTCCGCTCATCTGAGGTCAGGTCGCGGGGGCAGCAGCCTAAGCAGAGAGACCCAGACTTCCCTATCCCCAGCCACTTTGTGTAGCTCTTCCCGGGGAATCCCGAGGCGTTGCCAGGCCAGCCAGGAGACATAGTCTTCCCAACATTTCCTGGGTCTTCCCCGTGGCCTCCTACTGGTTGGACACCTCTTTAGGGAGGCGTTCGGGTGGCATCCTGACCAGATGCCCTAACCACCTTATCTGGCTCCTGTCGATGTGGAGGAGCAGCGGCTTTACTTTGAGCTCCTCTCGGATGGCAGAGCTTTTCACCCTATCTCTAAGGGAGAGCCCCGCCACACGGCGGAGGAAACTCATTTTGGCCGCTTGTACCCGTGATCTTATCCTTTCGGTCATGACCCAAAGCTCATGACCATAGGTGAGGATGGGAATGTAGATCGACCAGTAAATTGAGAGCTTTGCCTTCCGGCTCAGCTCCTTCTTCACCACAACGGATCGGTACAACGTCTGCATTACGGAAGACGCCGCACCGATCCGATCCGCCTGTCGATCTCACGATCCACTCTTCCCTCACTCGTGAACAAGACTCCTAGGTACTTGAACTCCTCCACTTGGGGCAGGGTCTCCTCCCCAACCCGGAGATAGC
The DNA here is from genome assembly GCF_033978795.1 of Nerophis ophidion. Classification (NCBI taxonomy): domain Eukaryota; kingdom Metazoa; phylum Chordata; class Actinopteri; order Syngnathiformes; family Syngnathidae; genus Nerophis; species Nerophis ophidion. The sequence goes on along the minus strand of NC_084629.1, from coordinate 30,353,683 downwards.
ATTCCACCCTTTTCCGGGCGAGAACCATGGACTCGGACTTGGAGGTGCTGATTCTCATTCCGGTCGCTTCACAATCGGCTGCGAACCGATCCAGTGAGAGCTGAAGATCCCGGTCAGATGAAGCCATCAGGACCACATCATCTGCAAAAAGCAAAGACCTAATCCTGTGGTCACCAAACCGGAACGCCTTGACTGCACCTAGAAATTCTGTCCATAAAAGTTATGAACAGAATCGGTGACAAAGGACAGCCTTTGCGGAGTCCAACCCTCACTGGAAATGTGTTCGACTTACTACACTATATTTCCAAAAGTTTTTGGCCACCTGCTTTGACTCACGTATGAACTTGAAGTGCCATCCCATTCCTATCCTGAAGCATTCAAAGCTCCTTTCACTGGAACTAAGGGGCCAAACCCAACCCCTAGAAAACCACTCTACACCATAATTCCACCAAATTTCACACTCAGCACAATGCAGTCCGAAATGTAGCGTTCTCTTGGCAACCTTCAAACCCAGACTCGTCCATCAGATGGCCAGATGGAAAAGCGTGAATCATCACTCCATCAAAAGTGTCTCCACTGCTCTAGAGTCCAGTGGCGATGTGCTTTATACCACTGCATCCCACACTGTGCATTGGACTTGATGATCTATGGCTTAGATGCAGCTGCTCGGCCATGGAAACCCATTCCTTGAAGCTCTTTGCGTACTGTACGTGGGCTAATTGGAAGGTCACGTGAAGTTTGGAGCTCTTAAGCAACTGACTGTGCAGAAAGTCTTTGCACTTTGCGCTTCAGTATCCACTGACTCCTCTTTGTCAGTTTACATGGCCTACCACTTGGTGGCTGAGTTGCTGTTGTTCCCAAACTCTTCCATTTTCTTATCAATCAATCAATGTTTACTTATATAGCCCTAAATCACTAGTGTCTCAAAGGGCTGCGCAAACCACTACGACATCCTCGGTAGGCCCAAGGAAAACTCACACCCAGTGGGACGTCGGTGACAATGATGACTATGAGAACCTTGGAGAGGACGAAAGCAATGGATGTCGAGCGGGTCTAACATGATGCTGTGAAAGTTCAATCCATAGTGGATCCAACACAGCCGCGAGAGTCCAGTCCACAGCGGAGCCAGCAGGAAACCATCCCAAGCGCAGAGATGTCCCAAGCCGATACACAGGCAAGCGGTCCATCCTGGGTCCCGACTCTGGACGAGCGGTCCGTCCTGGGTCCCGATTCTGGACAGCCAGTACGTCATCCATGGCCATTGGAAACGGCAGATCAACTTATGGAAATTTCACGACTGGATTCGTTGCATTTGTGGCATCCTATGACAGTCCCACGCTGGAAATCACCGAGCTCCCGAGAGCGGCCTGTTCTTTCACAAATGTTTGTGGAAACAGTCTCCATGCCTAAGTGCTCGGTTTTATACACCAAGTGATTAGGACACCTGATTCATTTGGATGGGTGGCCCAATACTTTTGGCAATGTAGTGTATGACAAACAACGCAAGATTCTGTTCCTCCAATTTTCTGAAATGTCCTGGTATGCTGAAGAATTCACAGCCAGGGATATCACTGTGGAGAGGCGGGGCCGGCAGTCCGAAAGCGAGGCAGGGCACGCCGGAGCCCTGCCCCAGATAGCGGCAGGGAGGCGTGGACGGCGAGCGAGTGGTGAGGCAGGGCGCACCGGGAGCGACGCCGCAATCGTGATCAGGTGCGCGTGGCACCCACCTGGGCACAATCATCTAACCTCCTCGCAATGTGTAAAAGGGCAGCAGCAGAGAACAACGGGGCAGAAAGAGTTGGAGAGGCAGAAGCGGACATTATGCGCAAGAGACGTAGAGCCAAAGGAAGACACCGACTCTCACCCTCCGGGTTCCATGGACCACCAAGGACTGTCGTTACTGCGAACAGACTTGACTTTAAGCTGCGTCTTTCGTCGGGTCGCTTTTCAGCCTTCCGCGTCGGTGTCTTACTTATCCCCAGGTGGGCGCACTGGATCAGGATTGGGGTGTCGCTCCCGGTGCGCCCCGCCTCGCTGCTCGCTTGCTGTCCACGCCTCCTCACCGCCATCTTGGGCCAGGCTCGCGTGCCCTGCCTCGCTGTCGGACTGCCGGCCCTGCCTCTCCACAGTCACCATCACAATTTAAATTGTTTTTAATCGGAAGCAAATGTGCCGTTAGGGGCAGCGCGGCGCCGTTGGTAGAGTGGCCGTGGTTCGATACCCACCTTCTACCAACCTTGTCACGTCCGTTTCGTCCTTGAGCAAGACACTTCACCCTTGCTCCTGATGGGTTGTGGGTAGGGCCTTGCATGGCAGCTCCCGCCATCAGTGTGTGTGTGAATGGGTGAATGTGGAAATAGCGTCAAAGTGCTTCAAGTACCTTGAAGGTAGAAAAGCGCTGTACAATTATAACCCATTTACCATTTATCCACTTGCCCACTTTTAAACAATTTGGGACATTTTGCAAGAGTGTGTCAGTGGGAATGTTTGTCCATTTGTCAGAGCCCCAGAAAAGGGTTCAGACTTGCCTGCGGAACTCCTTGGTTATTAGTCTGGATGTTGGATTGAGAGTTAGGGGGGACTAAGTTGGGTAGCCCAACCCCTGATTGACTCATTAACAATGTGCCCAGAGACTTTTTAGCCAAACAGACAGTAGCTGCAGAGGCGCACGGAAACCTGTCCCATGTCCAAGACCCGCACCTGCACGGCCTGTAAGCCAAAACTCCCCTAAGTTCTAGAAGGCTCTGGATAAGCGCTCTGCCACTCCTGTCGGACAACATGGGAGGAGAGAAAGAAAGAATCCTCCGAAGTGAGCTGGGAACAAACTGTTGATTTGACTAGCAGACATTTGCATGGTCTCCGGGAGACTTCCACTCGAGACCTCCTACTCCCGCACTTGCGTAAAGCGAGATAAGTCCTGTGACCCGAAAATATCTCAAGCATCCTTGTCTCCACCCACCAGAGTCTTATGTCTGCACAGAGGGAGGAAAAAAAAAAGTAATTTGCTGTGTGGCAATCTGTGTCTTTTTGATTACCCCCCCCCCCCCCCCCCTCATTCTAGTGGCTTGGCGTCGCCGCCTCACCTTTTCTTTTCTTCCTCCTCTTCCCTGCTCTACGCACATCCATCTCCGTGATTATTTAAACACACGCCAGAAAAACACTGTGACACGTCTAATTTGGGCTGCTGGAGAGCGGGAAGAGAGGGGCTTTTGGATTTGCCACGCCGAGTCGGGGGAAGTGGCGGGCGAGAGAGAAGCTGTTGCCATGGCTACTTGCTGGCAACTTGTGTCCTCGTGTTTGGAGAGCACTGCCTGTTCTCTCTCGCTTAGCGCCTGGGAGGCGAGGCAGGAGAGAGGTGAGGGGGTGGTGTCGGTGGTGGGAGTCTGGAGGGGGAAGTGGGGGCGGGGTGCAACGCCGGGTCTCCAGGCCGCAAAGCCTTCGCCGGCAACAAAAGAGCAGCAGTGAGGTGGCTGACAGTCCCCCGGCTCGTACAACTGTTGATGACAGGCTTGACAGCTGTGTGTGGGTGTGTGTATGTGTGTGTGTGTGTGTGTGTGTGTGTGTGTGTGTGTGTGTGTGTGTGTGTGTGTGTGTGTTGTAGGGGGTGTGGCAAAGCTTTCAGCACCACTGTTGGGTTCAGGTGTCAGGTGTATTGTCATGTACAGGAGGTCTGGTCCCGTCCCAAACCACATTATTGACTCGCTGCCATTGTACCTAGAATTTCAGCACCAAGCGCCATTCCACTCTGAATATGTTTGAATTTTTTTTACCCCAGGAGAAAAAAAACACTTATCTGCTTTCAAAAAACTTAAAAAAACAAATCTAATGAAATAAAACACCACCACCGGCGAGCATGTTTTAAAGTTAAACGTTAAAGTACCACTGATAGTCCCACACACACACATTAGGTGTGGTGAAATCACCCTCTGCATTTGACCCATCCCCTTGTTCCACCCCCTGGAAGGTGACGAGAGTAATGAGCAGCAGCGGTAGCTGAGCTTGGGAATCATTTTGGTGGATTTAACCCCCAGTTCCAATGACAGGTAATCACGACAACATTTAATAATAGCGAACATTAGCAGCCAAACTTTGCCAAATGACACTAGCTGACCACATACATAATGCAGTTGTTGTCACGGCCCGGGCGCAACCCGGTGCGCACTCATCCGTGCGCTGCACTTGGTGCACTGGGTGCACCTCTAAGAGCGCACCACTCCGGCTGCAGTAGGCGGCTGCATTCAATCGGCTCAATCAGCAATCTACACACCTGTCGCTGATGAGCTTCTGTGCCTTCTTAAGCCAGTGCAAGCCTGCATTCTGGGTCAGAACCCAGCAACCTGTTCCCGTACTCAGCATTTCTCTGTCCCCTGTTTTTGAGCTGTGTGTCTCGTCTCCCCGTGCTCCCCTCTGGTTCCCCGGCTGCACCTTTTGGATCTCGACCTCCCGCATGGACACAGACCTTTTGACGCCTCTCTCCTGCCCTTGACGTCACGCCTGCTCACGGACCTCCGAGCTTGCCTTGCCCCCTTGGACCTCCGCCCCTCGCTCAACACTCCTGGTAACACTCCTCAGTTAATTTCCACACATGGTCGCACACCACACCTATTTTGGATTAGCTACACACGTCATACTTTTGTAAGAGATATATTAATAATTAGAGCTAAACGACCTCCCTGCTGTCTGTGCCGCCTTCTTTCCTTGTACACATGTAACAGTCGTGGGAGTTTTCTTCAAGGCATAAAAGAGACTGGATTTATCTGCCATGTTTCCGGGTCTCTGTTCTCTATGGGAATTGATACCGGTACTCAACGGTACCTATTTGTATGTTCATGTGATAATAAATGTTAATTTTCTCAATAACAAAATCTATAAAAGAAAAACGTTTAACATTGAATATTTAAAATGATGCTGTCCAGTTCTTGCATCTTGATTTTTTTTTTTTACACTTCTAAATTGTATTTGTAAGAATGCAATCATTTCAGTTTGTCCTCAGCCGAAGTCAGGAAGTAGTCTTTGCTATTTAGTTGAATGTGCCAGTCTTGTCCGGATGTTTATGCCGTAAGTATTGTACTAATTCAAGCATGTATTGATTAATTGAGACTATTATTAGTAGATTGCACAGTACAGTACATATTCCGTACAATTGACCACTAAATGGTAACACTCGAACACGTTTTTGTGACTTTTGTGAGTTGTTTAAGTCAGGGTGCACGTTAGTCAATTCATGGTAAAGCATGTGAAATAAACATAAACAATATAATTTTAATGGAATATCAATAACATGATCCAAGCAAAATTGGTTAAATGATCGCCTCAGTCACAGGTATTCTTTGTTCCTCTTGCAGAAATGTTGCAGGACGGGGGTACGATCAGAAGCACAGAAACGAGCTTGCGAGTTAGCTCACCATCTCGCTAAACCATACCAAAGACGATAAAAATCGGATCCATTACCTCACTGCTTGGCAATCAGCATCAAGGGTTGGAATTGGGTGTTAAATCACCAAAATGATTCCCGAGCGCGGCCACTGCTGCTGCTCACTGCTCCCCTGACCTCCCAGGCGGTGGAACAAGGGGATGAGTCAAATGTCCCTTTGCTGCTAATCCTATTTGTAAGATCACAATCCGAACACTGTTCGCGAGAAGGTATATTCTTGACCTAAAGGACTGTAAACGCCGGAAGTATATTACCCGAGGGGCGTGGCTAAGGGATAGAGTTTCCTAATGGGAAACATGATTTTCGGGTCTCCCCATGTCTAGCATTAAAAGATTACAGTTGGTACAAAATGCGGCTGCTAGACTTTTGAAAAGAACAAGAAAGTTTGATCATGTTACGCCTGTACTGGCTCACCTGCACTGGCTTCCTGTGCACTTAAAATGTGACTTTAAGGTTTTACTACTTACGTATAAAATACTACACGGTCTAGCTCCATCCTATCTTGCCGATTGTATTGTACCATATGTCCCGGCAAGAAATCTGCGTTCAAAAGACTCCGGCTTATTAGTGATTCCTAAAGCCCAAAAAAAGTCTGCGGGCTATAGAGTGTTTTCTGTTCGGGCTCCAGTACTCTGCAATGCCCTCCCGGTAACAGTTTGAGATGCTACCTCAGTAGAAGCATTTAAGTCTCACCTTAAAACTCATTTGTATACTCTAGCCTTTAAATATACCTCCTTTTTACACCAGTTGATCTGCCGCTTCTTTTATTTTTCTCCTCTGTCCCCCCCTCCCTTGTGAAGGGGGTCCGGTCCGATGACCATGGATGAAGTACTGGTTGTCCAGAGTCGGGACCCAGGATGGACCGCTCGTCGGGACCAAGGATGGACCGCTCGTCTGTATACCGGTTGGGGACATCTCTACGATGCTGATCCGCCTCTGCTTGGGATGGTTTCCTGTGGACGGGACTCTCGCTGCTGTCTTGAATCCGCTTTGAACTGAACTCTCGCGGCTGTGTTGGAGCCACTATGGATTGAACTTTCACAGTATCATGTTAGACCCGCTCGACATCCATTGCTTTCGGTCCCCTAGAGGGTGGGGGGGTTGCCCACATTTGAGGTCCTCTCCAAGGTTTCTCATAGTCATCATTGTCACTGGCGTCCCACTGGGTGTGAGTTTTCCTTGCCCTTATGTGGGTTCTTCCGAGGATGTCGTAGTCATAGTGGTTTGTCCAGTCCTTTGAGACATTTGTGATTTAGGGCTATATAAATAAACGTTGATTGATTGATTGATTTACAATGCATTCATATAATAGAGTTTTACATCATATTTTCAAGGATAAAAATGTCAGTGAATGACCTACTTCAAAAAAAAAACATTCTGCGGTACATTACTTGGAGCAAATGTCAAAAAGAGCCAAGAGAAGTTGGTAGATACGAATACATTTAAAGGTAAAAATAGTGTAGAAAAACACCCACTTGCAGGAAATGTAGTCTTTATTTGTTTTTATGTTCTTTCATGTTTGCGTGGCAGCACCTGGTGCTGATTGAGTCTTTCCCGTTTTTCCTCGATGTTTCTCTTTTTTTTCCAACGGTTGCTTACATCCTAGCTTATTACACACCAGCTGTTAGATTGTACTTTTGCATGCATCTTTGTTGTGGTTTTGATGACCAAATTTGGAGATGTTAAAGTCGCCATGTAAAATCGCTAATGCTAATCAGTATATAGCATATCCAATGTAAAATTGCATCGAGCTCGCACATTTTGAAAAGTGGAGCCTTACTTTTGAACAGTCCCTCTCTGCTTGCTTTGTTTTTTTGTCATGGAAAATGTCAACATTACCTAGAGCAGGGGTGTCAAATGCCGGATCAGGCCCACGGACAGGTTTTATCCGGCCTGTGGGATGAGTTTGCTAAGCATAAAAATGTACCTGAATTTTTTCAATGAAAAAAACAGCTGTTCTAAAACTGTCCACTGGATGTCGCAATACCAATTTTTTGTATCTTTGTAGATGATGCTGCATATGTACAAAATAAACCACATGTTAGTGCACCAGTCGAGGTAAATTATCAAACTATATAAATAATAGGGGGGCAAATCTTTGGGTGTCCCACAATTCGATTTAATATTGATTCTTGGGGTCACGATTTGATAATATATCGATTTTTTTTCAATTCGACCCGATTCTCGATTCAAAAACGATATTTTTCCGATTCAAAACAATTCTGTATTCATTCAATACATAGGATTTAAGCAGGATCTACCCCAGTCTGCTGATTTAAAAAAAAAAAAAGCTTTTATAATTGTAAAGGACAATGTTTTATCAACTGATTGCAATAACGTGAATGTGTTTTAACTATTAAACAAACCAAAAACTTGACTTATTTTATCTTTGTGAAAACATTGGACACAGTGTGTTGTCAAGCTTATGAGATGCGATGCAAGTGTAAGCCACTGTGACACTATTGTTCTTTTTTTTTTTTTATGTAAATACGTAATGATAATGAGGGATTTTTAATCACTGCTATGCTGAAATTATAACTAATATTGATACCGTTGTTGATAATATTCATTTTTGTTTCACTACTTTTGTTTTGTCCTGTGTCGTGTTTGTGTCTCCTCTCAATTCCTCTGTTTATTGCAGTTCTGGGTGTTGCTGGGTCAGGTTTGGTTTTGGAATTGGATTGCATTGTTATGGTATTGGATTGATAAAAAAAAATAAAAATTGATTTTTAAAAAATGAGAATCGATTCTGAATCGCACAACGTATTCGAATCGAGTTTTTCCCACACCCCTAATAAATAACATCCTGTAATTTGATTTTGATATATATTTTTTATCTTGATAGATTGAAAATTAACACCAATGAGTTGACTGATGAACATTATCACATAATTTATTCAGAAAATATAATTAACGACAAATAACTTATTAACCGCAACACGTAAGTGTAAACAAAACCCCAACAACATTATGATTTGTACATTTGTGCTTGTTCTATTTTCAAACAAAAAAAAACAATCTAAAGTTGTCTTTATTTTCAAGTTAACGTGCCGTGATTTTACCAGTCAGGCCCACTTGGCAGTAGATTTTTCTCCATTTGGCCCCCCCATCTTAAATGAGTTTGACACCCTTGACCTAGAGGCTGTCCGCTACAAATACACCTGTTTGCCTGCTGAGCGTTTGAGCCAGTGCACACATGCAACCAAAAGTGACAAACAACAAAGGTATCGAAATATGCTACCGTTTGATTTTCCTCACCTGGCAGTGAGGACAAAGTTCTGTCAGTACCTATAGAAGTACCTCTAGGGGAGGGATGTTGCCCACATTTGCGGTCCTTTCCAAGGTTTCTCATAGTCATTGTCACCGACGTCCCACTGGGTTGAGTTTTTCCTTGCCCTTATGTGGGCTCTGTGGCGCGGATGTCGTTGTGGCTTGTGCAGCCCTTGGAGACACGTGTTGAGTTAGGACTATATAAATAAACGATTGATTGATTGATTGATATCAATCCCTACTTATTCTGCAGGACACCTGTGTAAGAGAAGCTTCTGATGCTATCTCGGCAAGGCGAAAATGTATATTTGTAAGGAGGGTTGGGCTTGCTCCAAATTTTTGGTGCGTCGCTGTTCTTTATAAACTGTACGATACAGACTAGTGCAGATAAAGTCATCCAGCCAATTATCTGCCGTTGGTAGGACGTATCAGAAACCCCCACGGAGCCAGCGAGAGAGCAGCATCTTGCCCTTTTTTACAGAATGAGATATTGCAAAAACACGTCACAGCACACGCAGGCGGTGTAGATTTTGGTCAATTTCCCACCTCAGATGCCCTTCTTACACATGGATCCTACAAAATAGTTTTACTTATTCACCTGTGCCTTAGCCACAAACCTAGTGCACCTCGAAAGTATTCACAGCGCTTTACTTTTTCCACATATTGCTATGCAAAGTTTTGTTGTACAAAGCCCATTTCCATATGAGTTGGGAAATTGTGATATAAATGGAATACAATGATTTGCAAATCATTTTCAACCGATATTCAATTGAATGCACCACAAAGACAAGGTATTAGATGTTCAAACTCATAAACTTTATTTTCGTATTTTACGCTTCATATAGCGCCACACATTTTCGATGGGAGACAGGTTTGGACGGCAGGCGGGCCAGGAAAGTACCCGCACTCTTTTTTTATGAAGCCACGCTGTTGTAACACATGCTGAATGTGGCTTGGCATTGTCTTGCTGAAAAAAGCACGGGCGTCCATGAAAAAGACGGCGCTTAGATGGCAGCATATGTTGTTCCAAAACCTGTATGTACCTTTCAGCATTAATGGTGCCTTCACAGATGTGTAAGTTACCCATGCCTTGGGCACTAATGCACCCCATACCATCACAGATGCTGGCTTTTGAGCTTTGCGGCGATAACAGTCTGGATGGTTCGCTTTCCCTCTGGTCCGGATGACACCATGTCAAAAATTTCCAAAAACAATTGGAAATGTGGACTAGTCAGACCACAGAACACTTTTCCACTTTGCATCAGTCCATCCTAGATGATCTCGGGCCCAGAGAAGGCGGCGGCGTTTCTGGGTGTTGTTGATAAATGGCTTTCGATTTGCATGGTAGAGCTTTAACTTGCACTTACAGATGTAGCGACCAACTGTGTTTAGTGACAGTGGTTTTCCGAAGTGTTCCTGAGCCCATGTGGTGATATCCTTTAGAGATTGATGTCGGTTTTTGATACAGTGCTGTCTGAGGGATCGAAGGTCACAGACATTCAATGTTGGTTTCCGGCCATGCCACTTACATGGAGTGATTTTTCCAGATTCTCTGAACCTTTTGATGATGTTGTGGACCGTAGATGTTGAAATTCCTAAATTTCTTGCAATTGCACTTTGAGAAACGTTGTTTTTTAACTGTTTGACTATTTGCTCACGCAGTTGTGGACAAAGGGGTGTACCTCGCCCCATCCTTTCTTGTGAAAGACTGAGCATTTTTTGGGAAGCTGTTTTTATACCCAATCATGGCACCCACCTGTTCCCAATTAGCCTGCAAACCCGTGGGATGTTCCAAATAAGTGTTTGATGAGCATTCCTCAACTGTATCAGTATTTATTGCCACCTTTCCTAACTTCTGTTGCTGGCATTAGATTCTAAAGTTACTGATTATTTGCAAAATAAACAAATGTAAATCAGTTTGAACATCAAATATGTTGTCTTTGTAGCATATTCAACTGAATATGGGTTGAAAATGATTTGCAAATCATTGTATTCCGTTTATATTTACATCTAACACAATGTCCTAACTCATATGGAAACGGGGTTTGAACAATTCAGCAAAAAAATTAAAATAACTTTTCACATCTGTCACTCCCTTGTGACTGTTTTAGCCTTGTGCTGTTTTTTTCCCAATTGTGTGGTGTTTTAGTTCCTGTCCAGTACTCATATTTTGTAGCTTCACTATCCCTGTCTTTCCACTGGCTGAGTACTGGCTCCCACACCTGTCCTTGATTGGCAACCGGGACACACCTGTCCCCGGTTGCCAATCAGTCTCCTATTCCTGCTCTGCCTATAGTTTAACAAAAGAAGTTCCATGTCTTGTGCCATAACTAGACGCACTCACTTTCTTTTGTTCCTTTTCCCCGATGCGTGTTCTCCCACTTCCTCCTGAGTGCGTTTTTCATTCGCTATTCTAAAGAATATTCTTTTTAGCTCACCGTCTGCCTGTCGCCTGCTGCATCTTTGAGCCACGTCGCTAAAGCTGCCTACAAGCGCACGACAACATTGTCATTATAGGGTATTGTCTCTAGAAATTCTAAGGGCAAAAATGTATTTCCATTTTTATTTTTGGAATAAGGCTGTAATACAAATTATGTACTTCCCACCCCGGTCCCGACATTTGTATTTCTGTGTACCAAAGGTAACGCTCGACCGTCCAGTTTGTTGAGTCAAGATTATACGGAAGTAAATGAATAAAGTCAAACGCAGCATCTGCAGCTTTTCAGTATTTTCATGGATAAATGTTCATCGTTTAAGCGTGTCCGGTGATGAAGACTGACATAGTTCGCTCGCTCTCTGTACGGCACTCAAACGTGCATGTCAACGATCTAATCAAATGTATATGTTAGTTCCTCATGTAGACATGGCAGATAATTTACAAATACAATTACAAATAGACGGAGTAGACATCAAAAGGGTAAAATAAACTAGATTTTTGGGAGTAATAATAGATGATAAAATTAACATGAATTTTCACATTAAAAAAAATACAACATTCGGTGGCAAGAAACATTTCAACAATGAACAAAGCCAAATATGTCCTGGACCAAAAATCACTTCATTTTCTGTACTGCTTGCTGGTGTTACCATATCTGAGTTCTTGTGCAGAAATATGGGGAAACAACTGCAAATCTGCACTTCCATCCATCCAGCCATTTTCTACCGCTTATTCCCTTTCGGGGTCGCGGGGGGCGCTGGCGTCTATCTCAGCTACAATCGGGCGGAAGGCAGGGTACACCCTGGACAAGTCGCCACCTCATCGCAGGGCCAACACAGATAGACAGACAACATTCACACTCACATTCACACACTAGGGCCAATTTAGTGTTGCCAATCAACCTATCCCCAGGTGCATGTCTTTGGAAGTGGGAGGAAGCCGGAGTACCCGGAGGGAACCCACGCATTCACGGGGAGAACATGCAAACTCCACACAGAAAGATCCCGAGCCTGGATTTGAATCCAGGACTGCAGGAACTTCGTATTGTGAGGCATACGCACTAACCCCTCTTCCACCGCTGCACTTCATTTATTAAATGTGTTTTAAAAAAGATCAATTAGACTGATACATAATGTTGGATGTAAAAACATACACACTTTTTATTTGTTGCGTCAAAAATATTAAAGTTCAATGATTTGGTAAAATTGCCAACTTCTAAAATTATGTACAACACAAACTATAACAACTACAAACAACAACAATTATTTTCATCTAAAGAGGAGAAATATAACCTTAGAGGAAAAACTAACTTAAAACATTTGTATGCCTGTACAACATTTAAAACCTTTAGTATATCTGTATGTGGAATTAAACGATTTAATGGATTAAGTAAAGAAGTTAAACAATGTACTGATATGATCCATTTTAAGAGGTTGTTCAATTTATAGTGCTTATAAAGTACAAAGAATTAATGCGAAATACCTTCAACCTTATTAAAAACGGGATATTCTTCATCTCAGTATGTTTCTCATGACTGACTTAATTATACATTACAGGAACTGCTGTATTAATCATCCACCCATGTAATTGTGTTACAAAAAGAAGACAGTAAATGAAAATATGTATTTGTAAACGCTCTGAAGTGGGAAAAAGGTAGGATTAAATAAGCTTTGCTTCTTCTTACTCCTTTTCGGACATGATGTAAAGAGAAATTATATGGAAATTGTGTGATGTATTATACTGTAAGTGTCTTCATGTTCGAAATAAACTAAAAAAAGAGACTATATTAACTCCTTAATTCTCAAATGGCACAACCCTGTGACGAATGCTACTTCTACCGCTAGTGGTTTGGGCTCATAACTTAAATCATGCTCGCAACTTAAGTAGCATGATTTAATTGTTACTTGTTACTATAACAATCTACAAGGTTAAATAATATAGTCTGCTTCTCTTTCTTCCCCTCCATTTATCTGCCTTCCTTTTGTATTTGAAGTTATTTTTACATATATGTATTGTTGCATTTTAACAACTGTATTGTTGATAATAGAGGTAAGTTATTGTTATTATTCATTATCAATAGTTCTATTTCTATTGGTGTTTGCATTGCTCCATATGTAGTTTAATAATGCTCATTGTCATTTCTGTATTATTATTTATTTTACCAACTGCTTCATCATCATTATCATCATCATCATCATTTATTTTTATTCCTTTCATGAAAATGCATATATAGAAGCCACGTACAGTTGACACTTTTATAGTTTTTTTGTTTCTTATACATTTCCATGATCAGAAAGGAAAAGATGGAACAATACTTTTCTTATATTTATCTGCCCCCTTTTTAACACAAATTATTTTAGATGACTTTATAACTGTTCCCTCCACCAACACCTGAACTCTAACATACTTTTTAATTTTCCTTTTCGCATTTTCACAATGACACGTCCAATCTAAATCAAAATTCAGTATGATATAATTCTATTTTTGTAACTTTTTTCAAATTCAAAGATATTCTTGGAGCTTTTTAAGTCTTTGTTTAGATAATTCTTTGCTACCACGTTAACTATCATATTTGTATTAATCCTATTAGCTGATGTTGTTCTATTGTTGTTGTTATTGTTGTGTTTGCTGTTGTTGTTGTCACTCCGTCTTATCCCTCTCTTGTCCCCACAATTTCCCCCCTTTTTTCTCTTTCTATCCCCTCCTGCTCCGGCCCGGCTGCACCAAATTAAAATATAAATACATTGAATAAAGTCAAGTATAAATAATGCCACAAGAGAAGTATCCCGCACTTCTCTTTTGTAAACTAAATTTGTACATCCGATATGGGCATCTACATCAACTATATGGTTTGCCTGAGTAGCTGGACAGGACAAAAAAAATAAAAATAAAATAAAATAAAAATAAAGCATGAGAAAAGGCTAAAATTACGGAATTTTGAAAAACTTTTCAGTTAAGCATCCCCACATTCCATGTAACATATTTTTCGGAGTATAAGTCGCATTTTTTGGGGGGAATTTATTTGATAAAACCCGACACCAAGAATAGACATTGGAAAGGCAATTTTAAATAAATAAAGAATAGTGAACAACAGGCTGAATAAGTGTACGTTATATGACGCATAAATAACCAACTGAGAAGGTGCCTGGGATGTTAACGTAACATATTATGGTAAGAGTCATTCAAATAACTATAACATATAGAACATGCTATACCTTTACCAAACAATCTGTCACTCCTAATCGCTAAATCCCATGATATCTTATACGTCTAGTAGAGGAGTGTCAAACTCAAATACAGAGTGGGCCAAAATTCAAAACCGAACAAAGCCGCGGGCCGAGGTTGAACAAATGAACCTTTTAATAGGGACCCAAACAAGTTTTTCATTGAATATTGAACAAACAAGGCTTGTATAACTTTATAGTGACATGCAAAATTGAGTTTCAAATAATAATAACAATAATAACTAAAAAATATCAATGGCATATCAAATCAAATTTAAATAAAAAATGAATGCCTCTTTTGTATTTGCAGCCTTCTGAGGTAAATATCAACATTAACTTTTTCCACAGGCTAATACATTTGAAAATAAAATAACAATGAATAAATCAACCATTCAGGCCTTTTTACTGCTCAGTTAATGTCGGGGCTCAGGTGGGCGGGCGGGGTTTGTTGGTAGCGGGGGGTGGGGGGGCGTATATTGTAGCGGTTAGTGCTGCAAGGGGTTCTGGGTATTTGTTCTGTTGTGTTTATGTTGTGTTACGGTGCGGATGTTCTCCCAAAATGTGTTTGTTATTTTTGTTTGGTGTGGGTTCACAGTGTGGCGCATATTTGTAACAGTGTTAAAGTTGTTTATATGGCCACCCTCAGTGTGACCTGTATGCTGTTGATCAAGTATGCCTTGCATTTACATACATGTGTAGAGGCCACATATCTATTACGTGACTGGGTCGACACGCTGTTTGTGAGGAAGGAAAACAGACCTGACGACAGGTTGTAAAAGACGCTAAAGACAGTGCCTTTAAGGCACACCCCCAATATTGTTGTCCGGGTGGAATTCGGGAGAATGGTTGCACCGGGAGATTTTCGGGAGGGGCACTGAAATTCGAGAGTCTCCCAGGAAATTGTTGAATGTGGTGTTACAGCGGCACCGCTGTATAACACCGGCGGGCCAGTTCTTATGTTAAAAGCCAAATGAAATTACACAGCGGGCCAGAGTTTGACACCCATGGTCTAGTCTCATATGTGAATGAGCTAAATAATATTTATTTGATATTTTACTGTAATGTGTTAATAATTTCACAAATAAGTCGCTCCTGAGTATAAGTCGCACCCCCGGCCAAACTATGAAAAAAACTGTGACTTATAGTCCGAAAAATACGGTATACATTTACACAATACAAGATTGGAAAAAACTGTGGTAAACTTCGATGTAGGGAAGGTCTTGGGGACTGGGGTTTTTCCATGGGCGTGAAAAAGGCAGACAGGTCAGGAGCATCCCTAGTGGGTCTGATCAAACACCTGAGGCTCACCAGCAACTCTAGACGGGCCGTTAATGCGATACCCCGGGGGGTGGAGAGAGGGAACAGCTCGGAGATAATATGGGCGTCTCGGGGTTCATTCGCGGGACATCGTCGGGGGGCTTCATGGAAAACATCAGGACACGAGTGCGACACGCTAACACTCACTTGCATCATCCCAGCCGATCTCATCAAATTATTGTAGGGCCATTCATCAATTAGTCACGCGCTACAAAATGTGCGGGGGCGGACATTCTCACTCTGTAGAAGAGGTTCGAGGTTGGTTTGGAAGCAGAACTGCTCTTTAAGAGAGCTGTATACGACAATACCACTTGTGTACTGCAATAAATATTACAAACCCTGTTTCCATATGAGTTGGGAAATTGTAAACGGAATACAATGATTTGCAAATCCTTTTCAACCCATATTCAATTGAATGCACTACAAAGACAAAATATTTGATGTTCAAACTCATAAACTTGAGTTTTTTTTGCAAATAATAATTAACTTACAATTTCATGGCTGCAACACGTGCCAAAGTAGTTGGGAAAGGGCATGTTCACCACTGTGTTACATCACATTTTCTTTTAACAACACTCAATAAACGTTTGGGAACTGAGGAAACTAATTGTTGAAGCTTTGAAAGTGGAATTCTTTCCCATTCTTGTTTTATGTAGAGCTTCAGTCGTTTAACAGTCCGGGGTCTCTGCTGTCGTATTTTACGTTTCATAATGTGCCACACATTTTCGATGAGAGACATGTCTGGACTGCAGGCAGGCCAGGAAAGTACCTGCACTCTTTTTTTACGAAGCCACGCTGTTGTAATACTTGTCTTGCTGAAATAAGCAGGGGCGTCCATGATGCTTGGATGACAACATATGTTGCTCCAAAACCTGAATGGACTTTTCAGCATTAATGGTGCCTTCCCAGATGTGTAAGTTACCCATGCCTTGGGCACTAATACACCCCCATACCATCACAGATGCTGGCTTTTGAACTTTGCGCCTAAAACAATCCGAATGGTTATTTTCCTCTTTGTTTTGGAGAACATCACGTCCTCTGTTTCCAAATATAATTTGAAATGTGGACTCGTCAGACCACAGAACACCTTTCCACTTTGCATCAGTGCATCTTAGGTGAGCTCGGGCCCAGCTAAGCCGGCGGCGTTCCTTGGTGTTGTTGATAAATGGC